>NW_027445996.1:0-115225 GCF_038048845.1 Mixophyes fleayi
TAATTCATGATTCATGATTCATGACTCAATTTATGATTCATGATTTATGATTCATGATTCAATTCATGATTCATGATTTATGATTTAATTCATGATTCATGATTCCATTCATGATTTTTGATTAATTATTCATGATTCGATTCATGATTAATGATTCAATTCATGATTCATGATTCATGATTCAATTCATGATTCATGATTCATGATTCATGATTCAATTCATAATTCATGATTCATGATTCATGATTCAATTCATGATTCATGATTTGATTCATGATTCTTGATTCATGTTTCATTCATGATTCATGATTCATGATTCAATTCATGATTCATGATTCAATTCATGATTCAATTCATGATTCATGATTCGTTTCATGATTCTTGATTCATGATTCAATTCATGATTCAATTCATGATTCATGATTCGTTTCATGATTCTTGATTCATGATTCATGATTTGATTCATTATTCATGATTCATGATTCAAATAATGATTCATGATTCATGATACATGATTCATGATTCAATTCATGATTCATGATTCATGATTCATGATTCATGATTCATGTCATAATTCATGATTCATGATTCATGATTCATGATTCATGATTCAATTCATGATTTATGATTCATGATTCAATTCATGATTCATAATTCATGATTCATAATTCATGATTCATGATTCATGATTCATGATTCAATTCATGATTCATGATTCATGATTCAGTTCATGATTCATGATTCATGATTCAGTTCATGATTCATGATTCATGATGGGATTCATGATTCTTGATCCATGATTCAATTCATGATTCATGATTCATGATTTAATTCATGATTTACTTCATGATTCGATTCATGATCCATGATTCAATTTATGATTCATGATTCATGATTCAATTCATTATTCATGATTCAATTCATGATTCATAATTCCTGATTCATGATTCAATTCATGATTCATGATTCAAGATTCATGATTCATGATTCAATTCTTGATTCATGATTCAATTCATGATTCGAATCCTAATTCAATTTATGATTCATGATTTGATTTATGATTCATGATTCATGATTCATGTCATGATTCATGATTCATGATTCAAGATTCAATTCATGATTCATGATTCATGATTCAATTTATGATTCATGATTTATGATTCATGATTCAATTCATGATTCATGATTTATGATTTAATTCATGATTCATGATTCCATTCATGATTTTTGATTAATTATTCATGATTCGATTCATGATTAATGATTCAATTCATGATTCATGATTCATGATTCAATTCATGATTCATGATTCATGATTCATGATTCATGATTCATGATTCAATTCATAATTCATGATTCATGATTCATGATTCAATTCATGATTCATGATTTGATTCATGATTCTTGATTCATGTTTCATTTCATGATTCATGATTCATGATTCAATTCATGATTCATGATTCAATTCATGATTCAATTCATGATTCATGATTCGTTTCATGATTCTTGATTCATGATTCAATTCATGATTCAATTCATGATTCATGATTCGTTTCATGATTCTTGATTCATGATTCATGATTTGATTCATTATTCATGATTCATGATTCAAATAATGATTCATGATTCATGATACATGATTCATGATTCAATTCATGATTCATGATTCATGATTCATGATTCATGATTCATGATTCATGTCATAATTCATGATTCATGATTCATGATTCATGATTCATGATTCATGATTCAATTCATGATTTATGATTCATGATTCAATTCATGATTCATAATTCATGATTCATAATTCATGATTCATGATTCATGATTCATGATTCAATTCATGATTCATGATTCATGATTCAGTTCATGATTCATGATTCATGATTCAGTTCATGATTCATGATTCATGATGGGATTCATGATTCTTGATCCATGATTCAATTCATGATTCATGATTCATGATTTAATTCATGATTTACTTCATGATTCGATTCATGATCCATGATTCAATTTATGATTCATGATTCATGATTCAATTCATTATTCATGATTCAATTCATGATTCATAATTCCTGATTCATGATTCAATTCATGATTCATGATTCAAGATTCATGATTCATGATTCATGATTCATGATTCGAATAATGATTCATGATTCATGATTCGATTCATGATTCCTGATTCATGATTCAATTCATGATTCATGATTCATGATTTAATTTTTGATTCATGATTCGATTCATGATTCTTGATTCATGATCCGATTCATGATTCAATTCATGATTCAATTCATGATTCATGATTCATGATTCAATTCATGATTCATGATTCGATTCATGAATCATGATTTATGGTTCAATTCATGATTCATGATTCATGGTTCAATTCATGATTCATGATTCATGATTCAATTCATGATTCAATTTATGATTCATGATTCATGATTCATGATTTAATTCATGATTCAATTCATGATTCATGATTCAATCATGATTCAATTCATGATTCATAATTCATGATTCATGATTCATGATTCAATTCATGATTCACGATTCATGATTCAATTCATGATTCATGATTCAATTCATGATTCATGATTCATGATTCATGATTCGATTTATGATTCATGATTCATGATTCATGATTCATGATTCAATTCATGATTCATGATTCATGATTCTATTCATGATTCATGATTCATGATTCAATTCATGATTCATGATTCATGATTCGATTCATGATTCATGATCCATGATTCAATTCATGATTCATGATTCATGATTTAATTCATGATTCACTTCATGATTCGATTCATGATTCATGATTCAATTCATGATTCATGATTTATGATTCATGATTCGATTTATGATTCATGATTCATGATTCAAGATTCAATTCATGATTCATGATTCATGATTCATGATTCAATCCATGATTCAATTCATGATTCATGATTCAATTCATGATTCATGATTCATGATTCATGATGCAATTCATGATTCATGATTTATGATTAAATTCATGATTCGAATACTAATTCAATTTATGATTTATGATTTGATTTATGATTCATGATTCATGATTCATGTCATGATTCATGATTCATGATTCATGATTCAATTCATGATTCATGATTCATGATTCATGATTCAATTCATGATTCATGATTCATGATTCAATTCATGATTCATGATTCGATTCATGATTTTTGATTCATGATTCATGATTCGATTCATGATTCATGATTCATGATTCAATTCATGATTCATGATTCATGATTCAATTCATGATTCATGATTCATGATTCATGATTCATGATTCAATTCATAATTCACTATTCATGATTCATGATTCAATCATGATTCATGATTTGATTCATGATTCTTGATTCATGATTCATGATTTGATTCATGATTCATGATTCAATTCATTATTCATGATTCATGATTCAATCCATGATTCAATTCATGATACATGATTCAATTTATTATTCATGATTTAATTCATTATTCAATTCATGATTCATGATTCAATTCAGGATTCAATTCATGATTCATGATTCATGATTCAATTCATGATTCATGATTTGATTCATGATTCATGATTCATGATTCAATTCATGATTCATGATTCATGATTCAATTCCTGATTCATGATTCAATTCATGATTCATATTTTATGATTCATGATTCAATTCATGATTCATGATTCAATTCATGATTCATGATTCAATTCATGATTCATGATTCATGATTCATGATTCATGATTCATGATTCATGATTCAATTCCTGATTCATGATTCAATTCATGTTTCATAATTTATGATTCAATTCATGATTCATGATTTAAGATTCATGATTCATGATTCAATTCATGATTCATGATTTAAGATTCATGATTCATGATTCAATTCATCATTCATGATTCAATTCATTATTCGAATCCTGATTCATGATTCATGATTCGATTTATGATTCATGATTCATGATTCAATCATGATTCATGATTCATGATTCGATTTATGATTCATGATTCATGATTCAATTCATGATTCATGATTCAATTCATTATTCGAATCCTGTTATATGATTCATGATTCATGATTCATGATTCATGATTCGATTTATGATTCATGATTCATGATTCAATTCATGATTCATGATTTATGATTCAATTCATGATTCATGATTCGATTCATGATTCATGATTCATGATTCAATTCATGATTCATGATTCATGACTCATGATTCAATTCATGATTCATGATTCATGATTCAATTCATGATTCATGATTCAATTCATGATTCATGATTCAATTCATAATTCATGATTCATGATTCGATTCATGATTCATGATTTATGATTCAATTAATGATTCATGATTCAATTCATGATTCATAATTCATGATTCATGATTCAATTCATGATTCGGTTCATGATTCATGATTTATGATTCAATTCATGATTCATGATTCGATTCATGATTCATGATTCATGATTCAATTCATGATTCATGATTCATGATTCAATTCATGATTCATGATTCATGATTCAATTCATGATTCATGATTCATGATTCAATTTATGATTCATGATTCAATTCATGATTTATGATTCAATTCATGATTCATGATTCATGATTCAATTCATGATTCATGATTCAATTCATGATTCATGATTCATGATTCATGATTCAATTCATGATTCATGATTCCATTTATGATTCATGATTCATGATTCAATTCATGATTCATGATTCAATTCATGATTCATGATTCATGATTTATGATTCATGATTCAATTCATGATTCATGATTCATGATTCAATTCATGATTCATGATTCGATTCATGATTCATGATCCATGCTTCAATTCATGATTCATGATTCATGATTTAATTCATGATTCAATTCATGATTCGATTCATGATCCATGATTCAATTCATGATTCATAATTCATGATTCATGATTCGATTCATGATTCATGATTCATGATTCAATTCATGATTCATAATTTATGATTCATGAATCAATTCATGATTCATAATTTATGATTCATGATTCAATTCATGATTCATGATTCATGATTTATGATTCAATTCATGATTCATGATTCAATTCATGATTCATGATTCATGATTCGATTCATAAATCATGATTTATAATTCAATTCATGATTCATGATTCATGATTATATTCATGATTCATAATTCATGATTCATGATTCAATTCATTATTCGAATCCTGATTCATGATTCATGATTCATGATTCATGATTCATGATTCGATTTATGATTCATGATTCATGATTCAATTCATGATTCATGATTCATTATTCGATTTATGATTCATGATTCATGATTCAATTCATGATTCATGATTCAATTCATGATTCATGATTCAATTCATTATTCGAATCCTGTTATATGATTCATGATTCATGATTCATGATTCGATTTATGATTCATGATTCATGATTCAATTCATGATTCATGATTTATGATTCAATTCATGATTCATGATTCGATTCATGATTCATGATTCATGATTCAATTCATGATTCATGAATCATGATTCATGATTCAATTCATGATTCATGATTCATGATTCAATTCATGATTCATGATTCATGATTCGATTCATGATTCATGATTTATGATTCAATTAATGATTCATGATTCAATTCATGATTCATAATTCATGATTCATGATTCAATTCATGATTCGGTTCATGATTCATGATTTATGATTCAATTCATGATTCATGATTCGATTCATGATTCATGATTCATGATTCAATTCATGATTCATGATTCATGATTCAATTCATGATTCATGATTCATGATTCAATTCATGATTCATGATTCATGATTCAATTTATGATTCATGATTCAATTCATGATTTATGATTCAATTCATGATTCATGATTCATGATTCAATTCATGATTCATGATTCAATTCATGATTCATGATTCATGATTCATGATTCAATTCATGATTCATGATTCGATTTATGATTCATGATTCATGATTCAATTCATGATTCATGATTCAATTCATGATTCATGATTCATGATTTATGATTCATGATTCAATTCATGATTCATGATTCATGATTCAATTCATGATTCATGATTCGATTCATGATTCATGATCCATGCTTCAATTCATGATTCATGATTCATGATTTAATTCATGATTCAATTCATGATTCGATTCATGATCCATGATTTAATTCATGATTCATAATTCATATTTCATGATTCGATTCATGATTCATGATTCATGATTCAATTCATGATTCATAATTTATGATTCATGAATCAATTCATGATTCATAATTTATGATTCATGATTCAATTCATGATTCATGATTCATGATTTATGATTCAATTCATGATTCATGATTCAATTCATGATTCATGATTCGATTCATAAATCATGATTTATAATTCAATTCATGATTCATGATTCATGATTATATTCATGATTCATAATTCATGATTCATGATTCAATTCATGATTCATGATAAATGATTCAATTCATGATTCATGATTCATGATTCGATTCATGATTCATGATTTATGATTCAATTCATGATTCGATTCCTAATTCAATTTATGATTCATGATTTGATTTATGATTCATGATTCATGATTCATGTCATGATTCATGATTCATGATTCATGATTCATGATTCATGTCATGATTCATGATTCATGATTCATGATTCAATTCATGATTCATGATTCATGATTCAATTCATGATTCATGATTCATGATTCAATTCATGATTCATGATTCATGATTCAATTCATGATTCATGATTCATGATTCAATTCATGATTCATGATTCATGATTCAATTCATGATTCATGATTTGATTCATGATTTTTGATTCATGATTCATGATTCGATTCATGATTCATGATTCATGATTCACTTCATGATTCATGATTCATGATTCATGATTCATGATTCAGTTCATGATTCATGATTCGATTCATGATTCATGATTCATGATTCACTTCATGATTCATGATTCATGATTCATGATTCAATTCATGATTCATGATTCAATTCATGATTCTTGATTCATGATTCATAATTCGATTCATGATTCATGATTCATGATTCAATTCATAATTCATGATTCATGATTCAATTCATGATTCAAGATTCATGATTTGATTCATGATTCATGATTCGATTTATGATTCATGATTCAATTCATGATTCGATTCATGATTCATGATTCGATTCATGATTCAAGATATGATTCATGATTCATGATTCAATTCATGATTCATAATTCATGATTCATGAATCAATTCATGATTCATAATTCATGATTCATGATTCAATTCATGATTCATGATTCATAATTCAATTCATGATTCATGATTCAATTCATAATTCATGATTCATGATTCGATTCATGATTCATGATTTATGATTCAATTAATGATTCATGATTCAATTCATGATTCATAATTCATGATTCATGATTCAATTCATGATTCGGTTCATGATTCATGATTTATGATTCAATTCATGATTCATGATTCGATTCATGATTCATGATTCATGATTCAATTCATGATTCATGATTCATGATTCATGATTCAATTCATGATTCATGATTCATGATTCATGATTCAATTCATGATTCATGATTCATGATTCAATTTATGATTCATGATTCAATTCATGATTTATGATTCAATTCATGATTCATGATTCATGATTCAATTCATGATTCATGATTCAATTCATGATTCATGATTCATGATTCAATTCATGATTCATGATTCGATTTATGATTCATGATTTATGATTCATGATTCAATTCATGATTCATGATTTAATTCATGATTCATGATTCATGATTTATGATTCATGATTCAATTCATGATTCATGTTTCATGATTCAATTCATGATTCATGATTCATGATTCGATTCATGATTCATGATCCATGCTTCAATTCATGATTCATGATTCATGATTTAATTCATGATTCAATTCATGATTCGATTCATGATCCATGATTCAATTCATGATTCTTAATTCATGATTCATGATTCGATTCATGATTCATGATTCATGATTCAATTCATGATTCATAATTTATGATTCATGAATCAATTCATGATTCATAATTTATGATTCATGATTCAATTCATGATTCATGATTCAATTCATGATTCATGATTCATGATTCGATTCATAAATCATGATTTATAATTCAATTCATGATTCATGATTCATGATTATATTCATGATTCATAATTCATGATTCATGATTCAATTCATGATTCATGATTCATGATAAATGATTCAATTCATGATTCATGATTCATGATTCGATTCATGATTCATGATTTATGATTCATTTCATGATTCGAATCCTAATTCAATTTATGATTCATGATTTGATTTATGATTCATGATTCATGATTCATGTCATGATTCATGATTCATGATTCATGATTCATGTCATGATTCATGATTCATGATTCAATTCATGATTCATGATTCATGATTCAATTCATGATTCATGATTCATGATTCATGTCATGATTCATGATTCATGATTCAATTCATGATTCATGATTCATGATTCAATTCATGATTCATGATTCATGATTCAATTCATGATTCATGATTCATGATTCAATTCATGATTCATGATTCGATTCATGATTTTTGATTCATGATTTATGATTCGATTCATGATTCATGATTCATGATTCAATTCGTGATTCATGATTCATGATTCAATTTATGATTCATGATTCATGATTCATGATTTAAATCATAATTTATGATTCATGATTCATGATTCAATTCATGATTCATGATTCGATTCATGATTCTTGATTCATGATTCATGATTTGATTCATGATTCATGATTCATGATTCAATTCTCAATTCATGATTCATGTTTCATTTCATGATTCATGATTTATGATTCAATTCATGATTCATGATTCATAATTCAATCCATGATTCAATTCATGATTCATGATTCAATTTATTATTCATGATTCATGATTTAATTCATTATTCAATTCATGATTCATGATTCAATTCAGAATTCAATTCATGATTCATGATTCATGATTCAATTCATGATTCATGATTCATGATTCAATTCATGATTCATGATTCGATTCATGATTCATGATTCATGATTCAATTCATGATTCATGATTCAATTCATGATTCGAATCCTGATTCATGATTCATGATTCATGATTCATGATTCGATTTATGATTCATGATTCATGATTCATGATTCAATTCATGATTCATGATTCAATTCATGATTCATGATTCGATTCATGATTCATGATTCATGATTCAATTCATGATTCATGATTCATAATTCATGATTCAATTCATGATTCATGATTCATGATTCAATTCATGATTCATGATTCGATTCATGATTTTTGATTCATGATTCGATTCATGATTCATGATTCATGATTCAATTCATGATTCATGATTCAATTCATGATTCATGATTCATGATTCATGATTCAATTCATAATTCATGATTCATGATTCATGATTCGATTCATGATTCTTGATTCATGATTCAATCCATGATTCAATTCATGATTCATGATTCAATTTATTATTCATGATTTAATTCATTATTCAATTCATGATTCATGATTCAATTCAGGATTAAATTCATAATTCATGATTCTTGATTCATGATTCAATTCATGATTCATGATTCATGATTCATGATTCAATTCCTGATTCATGATTCAATTCATGATTCATAATTTATGATTCATGATTCAATTCATGATTCATGATTCAATTCATGATTCATGATTCATGATTCATGATTCAATTCATGATTCATGATTCATGATTCATGATTCACGATTCAATTCCTGATTCATGATTCAATTCATGTTTCATAATTTATGATTCATGATTCAATTCATGATTCATGGTTTAAGATTCATGATTCATGATTCAATTCATGATTCATGATTCAATTCATTATTCGAATCCTGATTCATGATTCATGATTCATGATTCGATTTATTTTTCATGATTCATGATTCAATTCATGATTCATGATTCAATTCATGATTCATGATTCCATTCATGATTTTTGATTCATGATTCATGATTCGATTCCTGATTCATGATTCATGATTCACTTCATGATTCATGATTCATGATTCATGATTCATGATTCAATTCATGATTCATGATTCAATTCATGATTCTTGATTCATGATTCATAATTTGATTCATAATTCATGATTCATGAATCAATTCATGATTCATAATTCATGATTCATGATTCAATTCATGATTCATGATTCGATTCATGATTCATGATTTATGATTTAATTAATGATTCATGATTCAATTCATGATTCATAATTCATGATTCATGATTCAATTCATGATTCATGATTCATGATTCATGATTCAATTCATGATTCATGATTCATGATTCGGTTCATGATTCATGATTTATGATTCAATTCATGATTCATGATTCGATTCATGATTCATGATTCATGATTCAATTCATGATTCATGATTCATGATTCATGATTCAATTCATGATTCATGATTCAATTCATGATTCATGATTCATGATTCAATTCATGATTCATGATTCAATTCATGATTCATGATTCATGATTCATGATTCGATTCATTATTCATGATTCATGATTAATGATTCAATTCATGATTCATGATTCATGATTTATGATTCATGATTCAATTCATGATTCATGATTCATGATTCAATTCATGATTCATGATTCATGATTCGATTCATGATTCATGATCCATGCTTCAATTCATGATTCATGATTCATGATTTAATTCATGATTCAATTCATGATTCGATTCATGATCCATGATTCAATTCATGATTCATAATTCATGATTCATGATTCGATTCATGATTCATGATTCGATTCATGATTCATGATTCATGATTCAATTCATGAATTATAATTTATGATTCATGAATCAATTCATGATTCATAATTTATGATCATGATTCAATTCATGATTCATGATTCAATTCATGATTCATGATTCATGATTCGATTCATAAATCATGATTTATGATTCAATTCATGATTTATGATTCAATTCATGATTCATAATTCATGATTCATGATTCAATTCATGATTCATGATTCATGATAAATGATTCAATTCATGATTCATGATTCATGATTCGATTCATGATTCATGATTTATGATTCAATTCATGATTCGAATCCTAATTCAATTTATGATTCATGATTTGATTTATGATTCATGATTCATGATTCATGATTCAATTCATGATTCATGATTCATGATTCAATTCATGATTCATGATTTATGATTCAATTCATGATTCATGATTCGATTCATGATTTTTGATTCATGATTTATGATTCGATTCATGATTCATGATTCATGATTCAATTCATGATTAATGATTCATGATTCATGATTCAATTCATGATTCATGATTCATGATTCATGATTCATGATTCAAATCATAATTTATGATTCATGATTCATGATTCAATTCATGATTCATGATTCAAGTTTCATTTCATGATTCATGATTCATTATTCAATTCATGATTCATGATTCATGATTCAATTCATGATTCATGATTCATAATTCAATCCATGATTCAATTCATGATTCATGATTCAATTTATTATTCATGATTTAATTCATTATTCAATTCATGAATTATGATTCAATTCAGAATTCAATTCATGATTCATGATTCAATTCATGATTCATGATTCATGATTCAATTCATGATTCATGATTCGATTCATGATTCATGATTCATGATTCAATTCATGATTCATGATTCATGATTCATGATTCATGATTCAATTCCTGATTCATGATTCAATTTATGATTCATAATTTATGATTCATGATTCAATTCATGATTCATGATTCAAGATTCATGATTCATGATTCAATTCATGATTCATGATTCAATTCATGATTCAAATCCTGATTCATGATTCATGATTCATGATTCGATTTATGATTCATGATTCATGATTCATGATTAAATTCATGATTCATGATTCAATTCATGATTCATGATACGATTCATGATTTTTGATTCATGATTCATGATTCGATTCATGATTCATGATTCATGATTCATGATTCATGATTCAATTCATAATTCATGATTCATGATTCATGATTCAATTCATGATTCATGATTCAATTCATGATTCATGATTCACTTCATGATTCATGAATCATGATTCATGATTCATGATTCAATTCATGATTCATGATTCATGATTCATGATTCATGATTCAATTCATAATTCATGATTCATGATTCATGATTCAATTCATGATTCATGATTCAATTCATGATTCATGATTCATGATTCATGATTTATGATTCATGATTTAATTCATGATTCAATTTATGATTCATGATTCATGATTCAATTCATGATTCAATTCATGATTCATGATTCAATTCATGATTCAATTCATGATTCATGATTCTTGATTCAATTCATGATTCATGATTCAATTCATGATTCAATTCATGATTCATGATTCAATTCATGATTCATGTTTCATGATTCGATTCATGATTCATGATTTATGATTCAATTCATGATTCATGATTCATGATTCATGATTCAATTTATGATTCATGATTCATGATTCAATTCATGATTCAATTCATGATTCATGATTCAATTCATGATTCAATTCATGATTCATGATTCTTGATTCAATTCATGATTCATGATTCAATTCATGATTCAATTCATGATTCATGATTCAATTCATGATTCATAATTCAATTCATGATTCATGATTTGATTCATAATTCAATTCATGATTCATGATTCAATTCATGATTCATGATTCATGATTCAATTCCTGATTCATGATTCATGATTCAATTCATGATTCATGATTCATGATTCAATTCTTGATTCATGGTTCGATTCATGATTTTTGATTCATGATTCATGATTCGATTTATGATTCATGATTCATGATTCAATTCATGATTCATGATTCAATTCATGATTCATGATTCATGATTCAATTCATGATTTAATTCATGATTCATGATTCATGATTCAATTTATTATTCATGATTCATGATTTAATTCATGATTCAATTCATGATTTATGATTCATTTCAGGATTCAATTCATGATTCATGATTCATGATTCAATTCATGATTCATGATTCGATTCATGATTCATGATTCATGATTCATGATTCATGATTCAATTCCTGATTCATGATTCAAATCATGATTCATGATTCATGATTCATGATTCAATTCCTGATTCATGATTCAATTCATGATTCATAATTTATGATTCATGATTCAATTCATGATTCATGATTCAAGAATCATGATTCATGATTCAATTCATGATTCATGATTCAATTCATGATTCGAATCCTGATTCAATTTATGATTTATGATTTGATTTAGGATACATGATTCATGATTCAATTCATGATTCATGATTCAATTCATGAATCATGATTCATGATTCATGATTCGATTTATGATTCATGATTCATGATTCATGATTCAATTCATAATTCATGATTCATGATTCATGATTCAATTCATAATTAATGATTCATGATTCATGATTCATGATTCATGATTCAATTCATGATTTATGATTCATGATTCAATTCATGATTCATGATTCATGATTCATGATTCATGATTCAATTCATGATTCATGATTCATGATTCGATTCATGATTCATGATTCATGATTCATGATTCAATTCATTATTCATGATTCAATTCATGATTCATGATTCATGATTCATGATTCAATTCATGATTCATGATTCATGATTCAATTCATTATTCATGATTCATGATTCAATTCATGACTCATGATTCATGATTCATGATTCAATTCATGATTCATGATTCATGATTCGATTCATGATTCATGATCCATTATTCAATTCATGATTCATGATTTATGATTTAATTCATGATTCAATTCATGATTCGATTCATGATCCATGATTCAATTAATGATTCATGATTCATGATTCAATTCATTATTCATGATTCAATTCATGATTCATAATTCATGATTCATGATTCAATTCATGATTCATGATTCAAGATTCATGATTCATGATTCAATTCATGATTCATGATTCAATTCATGATTCGAATCCTGATTCAATTCATGATTCATGATTCATGATTCATGATTCATGATTCAATTCATGATTCATGATTCATGATTCATGATTCATGATTCAATTAATGATTCATGATTCATGATTCGATTCATGATTCCTGATTCATGATTCAATTCATGATTCATGATTCATGATTCAATTTATGATTCATGATTCGATTCCTGATTCTTGATTCAATTCATGATTCATGATTCATGATTCAATTCATGATTCATGATTCGATTCATGATTCATGATCCATGCTTCAATTCATGATTCATGATTCATGATTTAATTCATGATTCAATTCATGATTCGATTCATGATCCATGATTCAATTCATGATTCATAATTCATGATTCATGATTCGATTCATGATTCATGATTCATGATTCAATTCATGATTCATAATTTATGATTCATGAATCAATTCATGATTCATAATTTATGATTCATGATTCAATTCATGATTCATGATTCATGATTTATGATTCAATTCATGATTCATGATTCAATTCATGATTCATGATTCATGATTCGATTCATAAATCATGATTTATAATTCAATTCATGATTCATGATTCATGATTATATTCATGATTCATAATTCATGATTCATGATTCAATTCATTATTCGAATCCTGATTCATGATTCATGATTCATGATTCATGATTCATGATTCGATTTATGATTCATGATTCATGATTCAATTCATGATTCATGATTCATTATTCGATTTATGATTCATGATTCATGATTCAATTCATGATTCATGATTCAATTCATGATTCATGATTCAATTCATTATTCGAATCCTGTTATATGATTCATGATTCATGATTCATGATTCGATTTATGATTCATGATTCATGATTCAATTCATGATTCATGATTTATGATTCAATTCATGATTCATGATTCGATTCATGATTCATGATTCATGATTCAATTCATGATTCATGAATCATGATTCATGATTCAATTCATGATTCATGATTCATGATTCAATTCATGATTCATGATTCATGATTCGATTCATGATTCATGATTTATGATTCAATTAATGATTCATGATTCAATTCATGATTCATAATTCATGATTCATGATTCAATTCATGATTCGGTTCATGATTCATGATTTATGATTCAATTCATGATTCATGATTCGATTCATGATTCATGATTCATGATTCAATTCATGATTCATGATTCATGATTCAATTCATGATTCATGATTCATGATTCAATTCATGATTCATGATTCATGATTCAATTTATGATTCATGATTCAATTCATGATTTATGATTCAATTCATGATTCATGATTCATGATTCAATTCATGATTCATGATTCAATTCATGATTCATGATTCATGATTCATGATTCAATTCATGATTCATGATTCGATTTATGATTCATGATTCATGATTCAATTCATGATTCATGATTCAATTCATGATTCATGATTCATGATTTATGATTCATGATTCAATTCATGATTCATGATTCATGATTCAATTCATGATTCATGATTCGATTCATGATTCATGATCCATGCTTCAATTCATGATTCATGATTCATGATTTAATTCATGATTCAATTCATGATTCGATTCATGATCCATGATTTAATTCATGATTCATAATTCATATTTCATGATTCGATTCATGATTCATGATTCATGATTCAATTCATGATTCATAATTTATGATTCATGAATCAATTCATGATTCATAATTTATGATTCATGATTCAATTCATGATTCATGATTCATGATTTATGATTCAATTCATGATTCATGATTCAATTCATGATTCATGATTCATGATTCGATTCATAAATCATGATTTATAATTCAATTCATGATTCATGATTCATGATTATATTCATGATTCATAATTCATGATTCATGATTCAATTCATGATTCATGATAAATGATTCAATTCATGATTCATGATTCATGATTCGATTCATGATTCATGATTTATGATTCAATTCATGATTCGATTCCTAATTCAATTTATGATTCATGATTTGATTTATGATTCATGATTCATGATTCATGTCATGATTCATGATTCATGATTCATGATTCATGATTCATGTCATGATTCATGATTCATGATTCATGATTCAATTCATGATTCATGATTCATGATTCAATTCATGATTCATGATTCAATTCATGATTCATGATTCATGATTCAATTCATGATTCATGATTCATGATTCAATTCATGATTCATGATTCATGATTCAATTCATGATTCATGATTTGATTCATGATTTTTGATTCATGATTCATGATTCGATTCATGATTCATGATTCATGATTCACTTCATGATTCATGATTCATGATTCATGATTCATGATTCAGTTCATGATTCATGATTCGATTCATGATTCATGATTCATGATTCACTTCATGATTCATGATTCATGATTCATGATTCAATTCATGATTCATGATTCAATTCATGATTCTTGATTCATGATTCATAATTCGATTCATGATTCATGATTCATGATTCAATTCATAATTCATGATTCATGATTCAATTCATGATTCAAGATTCATGATTTGATTCATGATTCATGATTCGATTTATGATTCATGATTCAATTCATGATTCGATTCATGATTCAAGATTCATGATTTGATTCATGATTCATGATTCGATTTATGATTCATGATTCAATTCATGATTCATAATTCATGATTCATGAATCAATTCATGATTCATAATTCATGATTCATGATTCAATTCATGATTCATGATTCATAATTCAATTCATGATTCATGATTCAATTCATAATTCATGATTCATGATTCGATTCATGATTCATGATTTATGATTCAATTAATGATTCATGATTCAATTCATGATTCATAATTCATGATTCATGATTCAATTCATGATTCGGTTCATGATTCATGATTTATGATTCAATTCATGATTCATGATTCGATTCATGATTCATGATTCATGATTCAATTCATGATTCATGATTCATGATTCATGATTCAATTCATGATTCATGATTCATGATTCATGATTCAATTCATGATTCATGATTCATGATTCAATTTATGATTCATGATTCAATTCATGATTTATGATTCAATTCATGATTCATGATTCATGATTCATGATTCAATTCATGATTCATGATTCAATTCATGATTCATGATTCATGATTCAATTCATGATTCATGATTCGATTTATGATTCATGATTTATGATTCATGATTCAATTCATGATTCATGATTTAATTCATGATTCATGATTCATGATTTATGATTCATGATTCAATTCATGATTCATGTTTCATGATTCAATTCATGATTCATGATTCATGATTCGATTCATGATTCATGATCCATGCTTCAATTCATGATTCATGATTCATGATTTAATTCATGATTCAATTCATGATTCGATTCATGATCCATGATTCAATTCATGATTCTTAATTCATGATTCATGATTCGATTCATGATTCATGATTCATGATTCAATTCATGATTCATAATTTATGATTCATGAATCAATTCATGATTCATAATTTATGATTCATGATTCAATTCATGATTCATGATTCAATTCATGATTCATGATTCATGATTCGATTCATAAATCATGATTTATAATTCAATTCATGATTCATGATTCATGATTATATTCATGATTCATAATTCATGATTCATGATTCAATTCATGATTCATGATTCATGATAAATGATTCAATTCATGATTCATGATTCATGATTCGATTCATGATTCATGATTTATGATTCATTTCATGATTCGAATCCTAATTCAATTTATGATTCATGATTTGATTTATGATTCATGATTCATGATTCATGTCATGATTCATGATTCATGATTCATGATTCATGTCATGATTCATGATTCATGATTCAATTCATGATTCATGATTCATGATTCAATTCATGATTCATGATTCATGATTCAATTCATGATTCATGATTCATGATTCAATTCATGATTCATGATTCGATTCATGATTTTTGATTCATGATTTATGATTCGATTCATGATTCATGATTCATGATTCAATTCGTGATTCATGATTCATGATTCAATTTATGATTCATGATTCATGATTCATGATTTAAATCATAATTTATGATTCATGATTCATGATTCAATTCATGATTCATGATTCGATTCATGATTCTTGATTCATGATTCATGATTTGATTCATGATTCATGATTCATGATTCAATTCTCAATTCATGATTCATGTTTCATTTCATGATTCATGATTTATGATTCAATTCATGATTCATGATTCATAATTCAATCCATGATTCAATTCATGATTCATGATTCAATTTATTATTCATGATTCATGATTTAATTCATTATTCAATTCATGATTCATGATTCAATTCAGAATTCAATTCATGATTCATGATTCATGATTCAATTCATGATTCATGATTCATGATTCAATTCATGATTCATGATTCGATTCATGATTCATGATTCATGATTCAATTCATGATTCATGATTAAATTCATGATTCGAATCCTGATTCATGATTCATGATTCATGATTCATGATTCGATTTATGATTCATGATTCATGATTCATGATTCAATTCATGATTCATGATTCAATTCATGATTCATGATTCGATTCATGATTCATGATTCATGATTCAATTCATGATTCATGATTCATAATTCATGATTCAATTCATGATTCATGATTCATGATTCAATTCATGATTCATGATTCGATTTATGATTTTTGATTCATGATTCATGATTCGATTCATGATTCATGATTCATGATTCAATTCATGATTCATGATTCAATTCATGATTCATGATTCATGATTCATGATTCAATTCATAATTCATGATTCATGATTCATGATTCGATTCATGATTCTTGATTCATGATTCAATCCATGATTCAATTCATGATTCATGATTCAATTTATTATTCATGATTTAATTCATTATTCAATTCATGATTCATGATTCAATTCAGGATTAAATTCATAATTCATGATTCATGATTCATGATTCAATTCATGATTCATGATTCATGATTCATGATTCAATTCCTGATTCATGATTCAATTCATGATTCATAATTTATGATTCATGATTCAATTCATGATTCATGATTCAATTCATGATTCATGATTCATGATTCATGATTCAATTCATGATTCATGATTCATGATTCATGATTCACAATTCAATTCCTGATTCATGATTCAATTCATGTTTCATAATTTATGATTCATGATTCAATTCATGATTCATGGTTTAAGATTCATGATTCATGATTCAATTCATGATTCATGATTCAATTCATTATTCGAATCCTGATTCATGATTCATGATTCATGATTCATGATTCGATTTATTTTTCATGATTCATGATTCAATTCATGATTCATGATTCAATTCATGATTCATGATTCCATTCATGATTTTTGATTCATGATTCATGATTCGATTCCTGATTCATGATTCATGATTCACTTCATGATTCATGATTCATGATTCATGATTCATGATTCAATTCATGATTCATGATTCAATTCATGATTCTTGATTCATGATTCATAATTTGATTCATAATTCATGATTCATGAATCAATTCATGATTCATAATTCATGATTCATGATTCAATTCATGATTCATGATTCGATTCATGATTCATGATTTATGATTTAATTAATGATTCATGATTCAATTCATGATTCATAATTCATGATTCATGATTCAATTCATGATTCATGATTCATGATTCATGATTCAATTCATGATTCATGATTCATGATTCGGTTCATGATTCATGATTTATGATTCAATTCATGATTCATGATTCGATTCATGATTCATGATTCATGATTCAATTCATGATTCATGATTCATGATTCATGATTCAATTCATGATTCATGATTCAATTCATGATTCATGATTCATGATTCAATTCATGATTCATGATTCAATTCATGATTCATGATTCATGATTCATGATTCGATTCATTATTCATGATTCATGATTAATGATTCAATTCATGATTCATGATTCATGATTTATGATTCATGATTCAATTCATGATTCATGATTCATGATTCAATTCATGATTCATGATTCATGATTCGATTCATGATTCATGATCCATGCTTCAATTCATGATTCATGATTCATGATTTAATTCATGATTCAATTCATGATTCGATTCATGATCCATGATTCAATTCATGATTCATAATTCATGATTCATGATTCGATTCATGATTCATGATTCGATTCATGATTCATGATTCATGATTCAATTCATGAATTATAATTTATGATTCATGAATCAATTCATGATTCATAATTTATGATTCATGATTCAATTCATGATTCATGATTCAATTCATGATTCATGATTCATGATTCGATTCATAAATCATGATTTATGATTCAATTCATGATTTATGATTCAATTCATGATTCATAATTCATGATTCATGATTCAATTCATGATTCATGATTCATGATAAATGATTCAATTCATGATTCATGATTCATGATTCGATTCATGATTCATGATTTATGATTCAATTCATGATTCGAATCCTAATTCAATTTATGATTCATGATTTGATTTATGATTCATGATTCATGATTCATGATTCAATTCATGATTCATGATTCATGATTCAATTCATGATTCATGATTTATGATTCAATTCATGATTCATGATTCGATTCATGATTTTTGATTCATGATTTATGATTCGATTCATGATTCATGATTCATGATTCAATTCATGATTAATGATTCATGATTCATGATTCAATTCATGATTCATGATTCATGATTCATGATTCATGATTCAAATCATAATTTATGATTCATGATTCATGATTCAATTCATGATTCATGATTCAAGTTTCATTTCATGATTCATGATTCATTATTCAATTCATGATTCATGATTCATGATTCAATTCATGATTCATGATTCATAATTCAATCCATGATTCAATTCATGATTCATGATTCAATTTATTATTCATGATTTAATTCATTATTCAATTCATGAATTATGATTCAATTCAGAATTCAATTCATGATTCATGATTCAATTCATGATTCATGATTCATGATTCAATTCATGATTCATGATTCGATTCATGATTCATGATTCATGATTCAATTCATGATTCATGATTCATGATTCATGATTCATGATTCAATTCCTGATTCATGATTCAATTTATGATTCATAATTTATGATTCATGATTCAATTCATGATTCATGATTCAAGATTCATGATTCATGATTCAATTCATGATTCATGATTCAATTCATGATTCAAATCCTGATTCATGATTCATGATTCATGATTCGATTTATGATTCATGATTCATGATTCATGATTAAATTCATGATTCATGATTCAATTCATGATTCATGATACGATTCATGATTTTTGATTCATGATTCATGATTCGATTCATGATTCATGATTCATGATTCATGATTCATGATTCAATTCATAATTCATGATTCATGATTCATGATTCAATTCATGATTCATGATTCAATTCATGATTCATGATTCACTTCATGATTCATGAATCATGATTCATGATTCATGATTCAATTCATGATTCATGATTCATGATTCATGATTCATGATTCAATTCATAATTCATGATTCATGATTCATGATTCAATTCATGATTCATGATTCAATTCATGATTCATGATTCATGATTCATGATTTATGATTCATGATTTAATTCATGATTCATGATTCATGATTCATGATTTATGATTCAATTCATGATTCATGTTTCATGATTCGATTCATGATTCATGATTTATGATTCAATTCATGATTCATGATTCATGATTCATGATTCAATTTATGATTCATGATTCATGATTCAATTCATGATTCAATTCATGATTCATGATTCAATTCATGATTCAATTCATGATTCATGATTCTTGATTCAATTCATGATTCATGATTCAATTCATGATTCAATTCATGATTCATGATTCAATTCATGATTCATAATTCAATTCATGATTCATGATTTGATTCATAATTCAATTCATGATTCATGATTCAATTCATGATTCATGATTCATGATTCAATTCCTGATTCATGATTCATGATTCAATTCATGATTCATGATTCATGATTCAATTCTTGATTCATGGTTCGATTCATGATTTTTGATTCATGATTCATGATTCGATTTATGATTCATGATTCATGATTCAATTCATGATTCATGATTCAATTCATGATTCATGATTCATGATTCAATTCATGATTTAATTCATGATTCATGATTCATGATTCAATTTATTATTCATGATTCATGATTTAATTCATGATTCAATTCATGATTTATGATTCATTTCAGGATTCAATTCATGATTCATGATTCATGATTCAATTCATGATTCATGATTCGATTCATGATTCATGATTCATGATTCATGATTCATGATTCAATTCCTGATTCATGATTCAAATCATGATTCATGATTCATGATTCATGATTCATGATTCAATTCCTGATTCATGATTCAATTCATGATTCATAATTTATGATTCATGATTCAATTCATGATTCATGATTCAAGAATCATGATTCATGATTCAATTCATGATTCATGATTCAATTCATGATTCGAATCCTGATTCAATTTATGATTTATGATTTGATTTAGGATACATGATTCATGATTCAATTCATGATTCATGATTCAATTCATGAATCATGATTCATGATTCATGATTCGATTTATGATTCATGATTCATGATTCATGATTCAATTCATAATTCATGATTCATGATTCATGATTCAATTCATAATTAATGATTCATGATTCATGATTCATGATTCATGATTCAATTCATGATTTATGATTCATGATTCAATTCATGATTCATGATTCATGATTCGATTCATGATTCATGATTCATGATTCATGATTCAATTCATTATTCATGATTCAATTCATGATTCATGATTCATGATTCATGATTCAATTCATGATTCATGATTCATGATTCAATTCATTATTCATGATTCATGATTCAATTCATGACTCATGATTCATGATTCATGATTCAATTCATGATTCATGATTCATGATTCGATTCATGATTCATGATCCATTATTCAATTCATGATTCATGATTTATGATTTAATTCATGATTCAATTCATGATTCGATTCATGATCCATGATTCAATTAATGATTCATGATTCATGATTCAATTCATTATTCATGATTCAATTCATGATTCATAATTCATGATTCATGATTCAATTCATGATTCATGATTCAAGATTCATGATTCATGATTCAATTCATGATTCATGATTCAATTCATGATTCGAATCCTGATTCAATTCATGATTCATGATTCATGATTCATGATTCATGATTCAATTCATGATTCATGATTCATGATTCATGATTCATGATTCAATTAATGATTCATGATTCATGATTCGATTCATGATTCCTGATTCATGATTCAATTCATGATTCATGATTCATGATTCAATTTATGATTCATGATTCGATTCCTGATTCTTGATTCATGATTCATGATTTAATTCCTGATTCATGATTCAATTCATGATTCATGATTCATGATTCATGATTCGATTCTTGATTCAATTCATGATTCATGATTCATAATTTAATTCATGATTCATGATTCGATTCATGATGCATGATTAAATTCATGATTCAATTCATGATTAAATTCATGATTCAATTCATGATTCATGATTCGATTCATGATTAAATTCATGATTCAATTCATGATTCATGATTCAATTTATGATTCATGATTCATGATTCAATTAATGATTCATGATTTATGATTCAATTCATGATTCAAATCATAATTCATTATTCATGATTCATGATTCAATTCATGATTTATGATTCATGATTCATGATTCAATTCATGATTCATGATTCAATTCATTAATCGATTCATGATTTAATTCATGATTCAATTCATGATTCATGGTTCATGATTCATGATTCATGATTCAATTCATGATTCATAATTCATGATTCATGATTCATGATTCGATTCATGATTCAATTCATGATTCATGGTTCATGATTCATGATTCATGATTCAATTCATGATTCATAATTCATGATTCATGAATGAATTCATGATTCATAATTCAAGATTCATGATTCAATTCATGATTCATGATTCATGATTCATGATTCATGATTCAATTCATGATTCATGATTCAATTCATGATTTATGATTTAATTCATGATTCATATTTCATTATTCATGATTCAATTCATGATTCATGATTCAATTCATTAATCGATTCATGATTCAATTCATGATTCAATTCATGATTCATGGTTCATGATTCATGATTCATGATTCAATTCATGATTCATAATTCATGATTCATGATTCGATTCATGATTCATGATTCATGATTCAATTCATGATTCATAATTTATGATTCATGAATCAATTCATGATTCATAATTCATGATTCAATTCGTGATTCATGATTCGATTCATGATTCATGATTTATGATTCAATTCATGATTCGAATCCTAATTCAATTTATGATTCATGATTTGATTTATGATTCATGATTCATGATTCATGATTCATGATTCAATACATGATTCATGATTCATGATTCAATTCATGATTCATGATTCATGATTCAGTTCATGATTCATGATTCGATTCATGATTTTTGATTAATGATTCATGATTCGATTCATGATTCATGATTCATGATTCAATTCATGATTCAATTCATAATTCTTGATTCATGATTCATGATTTGATTCATGATTCATGATTCAAGATTTAATTCATGATTCATGATTCATGTTTCATTTCATGATTCATGATTGATGATTTAATTCATGATTCATGATTCAATTCATGATTCATGATTCCTGATTCAATCCATGATTCAATTCATGATTCTTGATTCAATTTATTATTCATGATTTAATTCATTATTCAATTCATGATTCATGATTCAATTCAGGATTCAATTCATGATTCATGATTCATGATTCAATTCATGATTCATGATTCATGATTCGATTAATGATTCATGATTCATGATTCATTTCATGATTCATGATTCATGATTAAATTCCTAATTCATGATTCAATTCATGATTCATAATTTATGATTCATGATTCAATTCATGATTCATGATTCAATTCATGATTCATGATTCGATTCATGATTCCTGATTCATGATTCAATTCATGATTCATAATTTATGATTCATGATTCAATTCATGATTCATGATTCAAGATTCATAATTCATGATTCAATTCATGATTCAATTCATGATTCATGATTCAATACATGATTCGAATCCTGATTCATGATTCATGATTCATGATTCGATTTATGATTCATGATTCATGATTCATGATTCAATTCATGATTCATGATTCAATTCATGATTCATGATTCGATTCATGATTTTTGATTCATGATTCATGATTCGATTCATGATTCATGATTCATGATTCGATTCATGATTCATGATTCATGATTCAATTCATGATTCATGATTCGATTCATGATTTTTGATTAATGATTCATGATTCGATTCATGATTCATGATTCGTTATTCAATTCATGATTCAATTCATAATTCTTGATTCATGATTCATGATTTGATTCATGATTCATGATTCAAGATTTAATTCATGATTCATGATTCATGTTTCATTTCATGATTCATGATTGATGATTTAATTCATGATTCATGATTCATGATTCAATTCATGATTCATGATTCCTGATTCAATCCATGATTCAATTCATGATTCTTGATTCAATTTATTATTCATGATTTAATTCATTATTCAATTCATGATTCATGATTCAATTCAGGATTCAATTCATGATTCATGATTCATGATTCAATTTATGATTCATGATTCGATTCCTGATTCTTGATTCATGATTCATGATTCGATTCATGATTCATGATTCGATTTATGATTCATGATTCATGATTCAATTTATGATTCATGATTCAATTCATGATTCATGATTCGATTCATGATTTTTGATTCATGATTCATGATTCGATTCATGATTCATGATTCATGATTCACTTCATGATTCATGATTCATGATTCAATTCATGATTCATGATTCAATTCATAATTCATGATTCATGATTCGATTCAAGATTCATGATTCGATTCATGATTCATGATTAAATTCATGATTTGATTCATGATTCATGATTCGATTCATGATTCAAGATATAATTCATGATTCATGATTCAATTCATGATTCATAATTCATGATTCATAAATCAATTCATGATTCATAATTCATGATTCATGATTCAATTCATGATTCATGATTCATGATTCATGATTCATGATTCAATTCATGATTCATGATTCATGATTCGATTCATGATTCATGATTTATGATTCAATTCATGATTCATGATTCAATTCATGATTCATAATTCATGATTCATGATTCAACTCATGATTCATGATTCATGATTCAATTCATGATTCATGATTTATGATTCGATTCATGATTCATGATTTATGATTCAATTCATGATTCATGATTCGATTCATGATTCATGATTCATGATTCATGATTCATGATTCATGATTCATGATTCATGATTCAATTCCTGATTCATGATTCAATTCATGATTCATGATTCAATTCATGATTCATAATTTATGATTCATGATTCAAAAATCATGATTCAATTCATGATTCATGATTCGATTCATGATTCATGATTCATGATTCAATTCATGATTCATGATTCATGATTCAATTCATGATTCATGATTCAATTCATGATTCATTATTTGATTCATGATTTTTGATTCATGATTCATGATTTGATTCATGATTCATGATTCATGATTCAATTCATGATTCATGATTCATGATTCAATTCATGATTCATGATTCATGATTCATGATTCAATTCATAATTCATGATTCATGATTCATGATTCAATTCATGATTCATGATTCGATTCATGATTCATGATTCATGATTCAATTCATAATTCATGATTCATGATTCATGATTCAATTCATTATTCATGATTCATGATTCAATCCATGATTCTATTCATGATTCATGATTCAATTTATTATTCATGATTTAATTCATTATTCAATTCATGATTCATGATTCAATTCAGGATTCAATTCATGATTCATGATTCATGATTCATGATTCAATTCATGATTCATGATTCATGATTAATGATTCAATTCCTGATTCATGATTCAATTCATGATTCATAATTTATGATTCATGATTCAATTTATGATTCATGATTCAATTCATGATTCATGATTCGATTCATGATTCATGATTCATGATTCAATTCATGATTCATGATTCATGATTCATGATTCGATTCATGATTCATGATTCATGATTCAATTTATGATTCATGATTCAATTCATGATTCATAATTTATGATTCATGATTCAATTCATGATTCATGATTTAAGATTTATGATTCATGATTCATGATTCAATTCATGATTCATGATTCAATTCATTATTCGAATCCTGATTCATGATTCATGATTCATGATTCGATTTATGATTCATGATTCATGATTCAATTTATGATTCATGATTCAATTCATGATTCATGATTCGATTCATGATTTTTGATTCATGATTCATGATTCGATTCATGATTCATGATTCATGATTCACTTCATGATTCATGATTCATGATTCATGATTCAATTCATGATTCTTGATTCATGATTCATAATTCGATTCATGATTCATGATTCATGATTCAATTCATGATTCAAGATTCATGATTTGATTCATGATTCATGATTTGATTCATGATTCATGATTCAATTCATGATTCGATTCATGATTCATGATTCGATTCATGATTCAAGATATGATTCATGATTCATGATTCAATTCATGATTCATAATTCATGATTCATGAATCAATTCATGATTCATAATTCATGATTCATGATTCAATTCATGATTCATGATTCATGATTCGATTCATGATTCATGATTTATGATTCAATTAATGATTCATGATTCAATTCATGATTCATAATTAATGATTCATGATTCAATTCATGATTCATGATTCATGATTCATGATTCGATTCATGATTCATGATTCATGATTCATGATTCAATTCATGATTCATAATTTATGATTCATGAATCAATTCATGATTCATAATTCAAGATTCATGATTCAATTCATGATTCATGATTCAATTCATGATTCATGGTTCATGATTCATGATTCATGATTCAATTCATGATTCATAATTCATGATTCATGATTCGATTCATGATTCATGATTCATGATTCAATTCATGATTCATAATTTATGATTCATGAATCAATTCATGATTCAAGATTCATGATTTGATTCATGATTCATGATTTGATTCATGATTCATGATTCAATTCATGATTCGATTCATGATTCATGATTCGATTCATGATTCAAGATATGATTCATGATTCATGATTCAATTCATGATTCATGATTCATGATTCATGATTCAATTCATGATTCAAGATTCATGATTTGATTCATGATTCATGATTTGATTCATGATTCATGATTCAATTCATGATTCGATTCATGAGTCATGATTCGATTCATGATTCAAGATATGATTCATGATTCATGATTCAATTCATGATTCATAATTCATGATTCATGAATCAATTCATGATTCATAATTCATGATTCATGATTCAATTCATGATTCATGATTCATGATTCGATTCATGATTCATGATTTATGATTCAATTAATGATTCATGATTCAATTCATGATTCATAATTCATGATTCATGATTCAATTCATGATTCATGATTCATGATTCATGATTCGATTCATGATTCATGATTCATGATTCATGATTCAATTCATGATTCATAATTTATGATTCATGAATCAATTCATGATTCATAATTCAAGATTCATGATTCAATTCATGATTCATGATTCAATTCATGATTCATGGTTCATGATTCATGATTCATGATTCAATTCATGATTCATAATTCATGATTCATGATTCGATTCATGATTCATGATTCATGATTCAATTCATGATTCATAATTTATGATTCATGAATCAATTCATGATTCATAATTCAAGATTCATGATTCAATTCATGATTCATGATTCATGATTCATGATTCAATTCATGATTCATGATTCAATTCATGATTCATGATTCATGATTTAATTCATGATTCATATTTCATTATTCATGATTCAATTCATGATTCATGATTCAATTCATTAATCGATTCATGATTCAATTCATGATTCAATTCATGATTCATGGTTCATGATTCATGATTCATGATTCAATTCATGATTCATATTTCATTATTCATGATTCAATTCATGATTCATGATTCAATTCATTAATCGATTCATGATTCAATTCATGATTCGATTCATGATTCATGATTCATGATTCAATTCATGATTCATAATTTATGATTCATGAATCAATTCATGATTCATAATTCATGATTCAATTCGTGATTCATGATTCATGATTCGATTCATGATTCATGATTTATGATTCAATTCATGATTCGAATCCTAATTCAATTTATGATTCATGATTTGATTTATGATTCATGATTCGATTCATGATTTTTGATTAATGATTCATGATTCGATTCATGATTCATGATTCATGATTCAATTCATGATTCTTGATTCATGATTCATGATTTGATTCATGATTCATGATTCAAGATTTAATTCATGATTCATGATTCATGTTTCATTTCATGATTCATGATTCATGATTTAATTCATGATTCATGATTCATGATTCAATCCATGATTCAATTCATGATTCTTGATTCAATTTATTATTCATGATTTAATTCATTATTCAATTCATGATTCATGATTCAATTCAGGATTCAATTCATGATTCATGATTCATGATTCAATTCATGATTCATGATTCATGATTCAATTCATGATTCATGATTCATGATTCAATTCATGATTCATGATTCGATTAATGATTCATAATTTATGATTCATGATTCAATTCATGATTCATGATTCAATTCATGATTCATGATTCAATTCATGATTCATGATTCGATTCATGATTCCTGATTCATGATTCAATTCATGATTCATAATTTATGATTCATGATTCAATTCATGATTCATGATTCAAGATTCTTAATTCATGATTCAATTCATGATTCAATTCATGATTCAATACATGATTCGAATCCTGATTCATGATTCATGTTTCAAGATTCGATTTATGATTCATGATTCATGATTCATGATTCAATTCATGATTTATGATTCAATTCATGATTCATGATTCGATTCATGATTTTTGATTTATGATTCATGATTCGATTCATGATTCATGATTCATGATTCACTTCATGATTCACTTCATGATTCATGATTCATGATTCATGATTCATGATTCATGATTCAATTCATAATTCATGATTCATGATTCATGATTCAATTCATGATTCATGATTTAATTCATGATTCTTGATTCATGATTCATAATTCGATTCATGATTCATGATTCATGATTCAATTCATGATTCATGATTCATGATTCATGATTCAATTCATGATTCAAGATTCATGATTCAATTCATGATTCATGACTCAAGATTCATGATACATGATTCAATTCATGATTCATGATTCAATTCATGATTCGAATCCTGATTCATGATTCATGATTCATGATTCGATTTATGATTCATGATTTATGATTTAATTCATAATTCATGATTCAATTCATGATTCATGATTCGATTCATGATTCATGATTCATGATTCAATTCATGATTCATGATTCATGATTCATGATTCATGATTCAATTCATGATTTATGATTCATGATTCAATTCATGATTCATTATTTGATTCATGATTTTTGATTCATGATTCATGATTCGATTCATGATTCATGATTCATGATTCAATTCATGATTCATGATTCATGATTCAATTCATGATTCATGATTCAAGATTCATGATTCATGATTCAATTCATAATTCATGATTCATGATTCTTGATTCAATTCATGATTCATGATTCGATTCATGATTCATGATTCATGATTCAATTCATTATTCATGATTCATGATTCAATCCATGATTCAATTCAGGATTCATGATTCAATTTATTATTCATGATTTAATTCATTATTCAATTCATGATTCATGATTCAATTCAGGATTCAATTCATGATTCATGATTCATGATTTATGATTCAATTCATGATTCATGATTCATGATTCATGATTCAATTCCTGATTCATGATTCAATTCATGATTTATAATTTATGATTCATGATTCAATTCATGATTCATGATTCAATTCATGATTCATGATTCGATTCATGATTCATGATTCATGATTCATGATTCATGATTCAATTCCTGATTCCTGATTCAATTCATGTTTCATAATTTATGATTCATGATTCAATTCATGATTCATGATTTAAGATTTATGATTCATGATTCATGATTCAATTCATGATTCAATTCATTATTCGAATCCTGATTCATGATTCATGATTCATGATTCATGATTCGATTTATGATTCATGATTCATGATTCATGATTCAATTCATGATTCATGATTCAATTCATGATTCATGATTCAATTCATTATTCGAATCCTGATTTATGATTCATGATTCATGATTCATGATTCGATTTATGATTCATGATTCATGATTCAATTCATGATTCATGATTCAATTCATGATTCATGATTCGATTCATGATTTTTGATTCATGATTCATGATTCGATTCATGATTCATGATTCATGATTCACTTCATGATTCATGATTCATGATTCATGATTCATGATTCAATTCATGATTCATGATTCAATTCATGATTCTTGATTCATGATTCATAATTCGATTCATGATTTATGATTCAATTCATGATTCATGATTCATGATTCAATTCATGATTCAAGATTCATGATTTGATTCATGATTCATGATTCGATTCATGATTCATGATTCAATTCATGATTCATGATTCAGTTCATGATTCGATTCATGATTCATGATTCGATTCATGATTCAAGATATGATTCATGATTCATGATTCAATTCATGATTCATAATTCATGATTCATGAATCAATTCATGATTCATAATTCATGATTCATGATTCATGATTCATGATTCGATTCATGATTCATGATTTATGATTCAAATAATGATTCATGATTCAATTCATGATTCATAATTCATGATTCATGATTCAATTCATGATTCATGATTCATGATTCAATTCATGATTCATGATTCATGATTCGGTTCATGATTCATGATTTATGATTCAATTCATGATTCATGATTCGATTCATGATTCATGATTCATGATTCAATTCATGATTCATGATTCATGATTCATGATTCATGATTCAATTCATGATTCATGATTCATGATTCATGATTCAATTCATGATTCATGATTCAATTCATGATTCATGATTCATGATTCATGATTCATGATTCAATTCATGATTCATGATTCAATTCATGATTCATGATTCAATTCATGATTCATGATTCATGATTTATGATTCATGATTCAATTCATGATTCATGATTCATGATTCATGATTCAATTCATGATTCATGATTCATGATTCGATTCATGATTCATGATCCATGCTTCAATTCATAATTCATGATTCATGATTTAATTCATGATTCAATTCATGATTCGATTCATGATCCATGATTCAATTCATGATTCATAATTCATGATTCATGATTCAATTCATGATTCATGATTCATGATTTAATTCATGATTCATAATTTATGATTCATGAATCAATTCATGATTTATAATTTATGATTCATGATTCAATTCATGATTCATGATTCAATTCATGATTCATGATTCATGATTCGATTCATAAATCATGATTTATGATTCAATTCATGATTCATGATTCATGATTCAATTCATGATTCATAATTCATGATTCATGATTCAATTCATGATTCATGATTCATGATAAATGATTCAATTCATGATTCATGATTCATGCTTCAATTCATGATTCATGATTTATGATTCAATTCATGATTTGAATCCTAATTCAATTTATGATTCATGATTTGATTTATGATTCATGATTCATGATTCATGATTCAATTCATGATTCATGATTCATGATTCAATTCATGATTCATGATTCATGATTCAATTCATGATTCATGATTCATGATTCATGATTCAATTCATGATTCATGATTCATGATTCAATTCATGATTCATGATTCGATTCATGATTTCTGATTCATGATTTATGATTCGATTCATGATTCATGATTCATGATTCAATTCATGATTCATGATTCATGATTCAATTCATGATTCATGATTCATGATTCAATTCATGATTCATGATTCAAAACATAATTTATGATTCATGATTTATGATTCAATTCATGATTCATGATTCGATTCATGATTCTTGATTCATGATTCATGATTTGATTCATGATTCATGATTCATGATTCATGATTTGATTCATGATTCATGATTCATGATTCAATTCATGATTCATGATTCATGTTTCATTTCATGATTCATGATTCATTATTCAATTCATGATTCATGATTCGATTCATGATTCATGATTCAATTCATGATTCGATTCATGATTCATGATTCGATTCATGATTCAAGATATGATTCATGATTCATGATTCAATTCATGATTCATAATTCATGATTCATAATTCAATTCATGAATTATAATTCATGATTCATGATTCAATTCATGATTCATGATTCATGATTCAATTCATGATTCATGATTCAATTCATAATTCATGATTCATGATTCGATTCATGATTCATGATTTATGATTCAATTAATGATTCATGATTCAATTCATGATTCATAATTCATGATTCATGATTCCTGATTCATGATTCAATTCATGATTCATGATTCAATTCATGATTCATGATTCATGATTCATGATTCATGATTCATGATTCAATTCATGATTCATGATTCGATTCATGATTCATGATTCATGATTCAATTCATGATTCATGATTCAATTCATGATTCATGATTCATGATTTATGATTCATGATTCAATTCATGATTCATGATTCATGATTCATGATTCAATTCATGATTCATGATTCATGATTCGATTCATGATTCATGATCCATGCTTCAATTCATAATTCATGATTCATGATTTAATTCATGATTCAATTCATGATTCGATTCATGATCCATGATTCAATTCATGATTCATAATTCATGATTCATGATTCAATTCATGATTCATGATTCATGATTTAATTCATGATTCATAATTTATGATTCATGAATCAATTCATGATTTATAATTTATGATTCATGATTCAATTCATGATTCATGATTCAATTCATGATTCATGATTCATGATTCGATTCATAAATCATGATTTATGATTCAATTCATGATTCATGATTCATGATTCAATTCATGATTCATAATTCATGATTCATGATTCAATTCATGATTCATGATTCATGATAAATGATTCAATTCATGATTCATGATTCATGCTTCAATTCATGATTCATGATTTATGATTCAATTCATGATTTGAATCCTAATTCAATTTATGATTCATGATTTGATTTATGATTCATGATTCATGATTCATGATTCAATTCATGATTCATGATTCATGATTCAATTCATGATTCATGATTCATGATTCATGATTCATGATTCATGATTCAATTCATGATTCATGATTCATGATTCATGATTCAATTCATGATTCATGATTCAATTCATGATTCATGATTCGATTCATGATTTCTGATTCATGATTTATGATTCGATTCATGATTCATGATTCATGATTCAATTCATGATTCATGATTCATGATTCATGATTCAATTCATGATTCATGATTCATGATTCAATTCATGATTCATGATTCAAATCATAATTTATGATTCATGATTCATGATTCAATTCATGATTCATGATTCGATTCATGATTCTTGATTCATGATTCATGATTTGATTCATGATTCATGATTCATGATTCATGATTTGATTCATGATTCATGATTCATGATTCAATTCATGATTCATGATTCATGTTTCATTTCATGATTCATGATTCATTATTCAATTCATGATTCATGATTCGATTCATGATTCATGATTCAATTCATGATTCGATTCATGATTCATGATTCGATTCATGATTCAAGATATGATTCATGATTCATGATTCAATTCATGATTCATAATTCATGATTCATAATTCAATTCATGAATTATAATTCATGATTCATGATTCAATTCATGATTCATGATTCATGATTCAATTCATGATTCATGATTCAATTCATAATTCATGATTCATGATTCGATTCATGATTCATGATTTATGATTCAATTAATGATTCATGATTCAATTCATGATTCATAATTCATGATTCATGATTCAATTCATGATTCGGTTCATGATTCATGATTTATGATTCAATTCATGATTCATGATTCATGATTCAATTCATGATTCATGATTCATGATTCATGATTCAATTCATGATTCATGATTCATGATTCAATTCATGATTCATGATTCATGATTCATGATTCAATTCATGATTCATGATTCATGATTCAATTTATGATTCATGATTCAATTCATGATTCATGATTCATGATTCAATTTATGATTCATGATTCAATTCATGATTTATGATTCAATTCATGATTCATGATTCATGATTCAATTCATGATTCATGATTCAATTCATGATTCATGATTCATGATTCATGATTCAATTCATGATTCATGATTCGATTCATGATTCAATTCATGATTCATGATTCATGATTTATGATTCATGATTCAATTCATGATTCATGTTTCATGATTCAATTCATGATTCATGATTCATGATTCGATTCATGATTCATGATCCATGCTTCAATTCATGATTCATGATTCATGATTTAATTCATGATTCAATTCATGATTCGATTCATGATCCATGATTCAATTCATGATTCATAATTCATGATTCATGATTCAATTCATGATTCATAATTTATGATTCATGAATCAATTCATGATTCATAATTTATGATTCATGATTCAATTCATGATTCATAATTTATGATTCATGAATCAATTCATGATTCATAATTTATGATTCATGATTCAATTCATGATTCATGATTCAATTCATGATTCATGATTCATGATTCGATTCATAAATCATGATTTATAATTCAATTCATGATTCATGATTCATGATTATATTCATGATTCATAATTCATGATTCATGATTCAATTCATGATTCATGATTCATGATAAATGATTCAATTCATGATTCATGATTCATGATTCGATTCATGATTCATGATTTATGATTCAATTCATGATTCGAATCCTAATTCAATTTATGATTCATGATTTGATTTATGATTCATGATTCATGATTCATGTCATGATTCATGATTCATGATTCATGATTCATGATTCATGTCATGATTCATGATTCATGATTCATGATTCAACTCATGATTCATGATTCATGATTCATGATTCATGATTCAATTCATGATTCATGATTCATGATTCATGATTCAATTCATGATTCATGATTCATGATTCAATTCATGAGTCATGATTCGATTCATGATTTTTGATTCATGATTTATGATTCGATTCATGATTCATGATTCATGATTCAATTCGTGATTCATGATTCATGATTCATGATTCAATTTATGATTCATGATTCATGATTCATGATTCATGATTTAAATCATAATTTATGATTCATGATTCATGATTCAATTCATGATTTATGATTCGATTCATGATTCTTGATTCATGATTCATGATTTGATTCATGATTCATGATTCATGATTCAATTCTCAATTCATGATTCATGTTTCATTTCATGATTCATGATTCATGATTCAATTCATGATTCATAATTCAATCCATGATTCAATTCATGATTCATGATTCAATTTAGTATTCATGATTCATGATTTAATTCATTATTCAATTCATGATTCATGATTCAATTCAGAATTCAATTCATGATTCATGATTCATGATTCAATTCATGATTCATGATTCATGATTCAATTCATGATTCATGATTCGATTCATGATTCATGATTCATGATTCAATTCATGATTCATGATTCAATTCATGATTCGAATCCTGATTCATGATTCATGATTCATGATTCATGATTCGATTTATGATTCATGATTCATGATTCATGATTCAATTCATGATTCATGATTCAATTCATGATTCATGATTCGATTCATGATTCATGATTCAATTCATGATTCATGATTCATAATTCATGATTCAATTCATGATTCATGATTCATGATTCAATTCATGATTCATGATTCGATTCATGATTTTTGATTCATGATTCATGATTCGATTCATGATTCATGATTCATGATTCAATTCTTGATTCATGTTTTATGATTCAATTCATGATTCATGATTCATGATTCATGATTCAATTCATAATTCATGATTCAATTCATTAATCGATTCATGATTCAATTCATGATTCAATTCATGATTCATGGTTCATGATTCATGATTCATGATTCAATTCATGATTCATAATTCATGATTCATGATTCAATTCATGATTCATAATTTATGATTCATGAATCAATTCATGATTCATAATTCATGATTCAATTCGTGATTCATGATTCATGATTCAATTCATGATTCATGATTTATGATTCAATTCATGATTCGAATCCTAATTCAATTTATGATTCATGATTTGATTTATGATTCATGATTCGATTAATGATTCATAATTTATGATTCATGATTCAATTCATGATTCATGATTTAATTCATGATTCATGATTCGATTCATGATTCCTGATTCATGATTCAATTCATGATTCATAATTTATGATTCATGATTCAATTCATGATTCATGATTCAAGATTCATAATTCATGATTCAATTCATGATTCAATTCATGATTCATGATTCAATACATGATTCGAATCCTGATTCATGATTCATGATTCATGATTCGATTTATGATTCATGATTCATGATTCATGATTCAATTCATGATTTATGATTCAATTCATGATTCATGATTCAATTCATGATTTTTGATTTATGATTCATGATTCGATTCATGATTCATGATTCATGATTCACTTCATGATTCACTTCATGATTCATGATTCATGATTCATGATTCATGATTCATGATTCAATTCATAATTCATGATTCATGATTCAATTCATGATTCATGATTCAAGATTCATGATTCAATTCATGATTCAAGATTCATGATTCAATTCATGATTCATGATTCAAGATTCATGATACATGATTCAATTCATGATTCATGATTCAATTCATGATTCGAATCCTGATTCATGATTCATGATTCATGATTCGATTTATGATTCATGATTCATGATTCAATTCATGATTCATGATTCAATTCATGATTAATGATTCAATTCATGATTCATGATTCATGATTCAATTCATGATTCATGATTCATGATTCATGATTCATGATTCAATTCATGATTCATGATTCAAGATTCATGATTCATGATTCAATTCATGATTCATGATTCAAGATTCATGATTCAATTCATCATTCAAGATTTATGATTCAATTCATGATTCATGATTCAAGATTCATGATACATGATTCAATTCATGATTCATGATTCAATTCATGATTCGAATCCTGATTCATGATTCATGATTCATGATTCATGATTCGATTTATGATTCATGATTCATGATTCAATTCATGATTCATGATTCAATTCATGATTAATGATTCGATTCATGATTCATGATTCATGATTCAATTCATGATTCATGATTCATGATTCATGATTCAATTCATGATTCATGATTCAAGATTCATGATTCATGATTCAATTCATGATTCATGATTCAAGATTCATGATTCAATTCATGATTCAAGATTCATGATTAAATTCATGATTCATGATTCAAGATTCATGATACATGATTCAATTCATGATTCATGATTCAATTCATGATTCGAATCCTGATTCATGATTCATGATTCATGATTCATGATTCGATTTATGATTCATGATTCATGATTCAATTCATGATTCATGATTCAAGATTCATGATTCATGATTCAATTCCTAATTCATGATTCATGATTCATGATTCAATTCCTGATTCATGATTCAATTCATGATTTATAATTTATGATTCATGATTCAATTCATGATTCATGATTCAATTCATGATTCATGATTCGATTCATGATTCATGATTCATGATTCAATTCATGATTCATGATTCATGATTCATGATTCATGATTCAATTCCTGATTCCTGATTCAATTCATGTTTCATAATTTATGATTCATGATTAAATTCATGATTCATGATTTAAGATTTATGATTCATGATTCATGATTCAATTCATGATTCATGATTCAATTCATTATTCAAATCCTGATTCATGATTCATGATTCATGATTCATGATTCGATTTATGATTCATGATTCATGATTCAATTCATGATTCATGATTCAATTCATTATTCGAATCCTGATTTATGATTCATGATTCATGATTCATGATTCGATTTATGATTCATGATTCATGATTCAATTCATGATTCATGATTCAATTCATGATTCATGATTCGATTCATGATTTTTGATTCATGATTCATGATTCGATTCATGATTCATGATTCACTTCATGATTCATGATTCATGATTCATGATTCATGATTCAATTCATGATTCATGATTCAATTCATGATTCTTGATTCATGATTCATAATTCGATTCATGATTCATGATTCATGATTCATGATTCATGATTCATGATTCAATTCATGATTCAAGATTCATGATTTGATTCATGATTCATGATTCGATTCATGATTCATGATTCAATTCATGATTCATGATTCAATTCATGATTCGATTCATGATTCATGATTCGATTCATGATTCAAGATATGATTCATGATTCATGATTCAATTCATGATTCATAATTCATGATTCATGAATCAATTCATGATTCATAATTCATGATTCATGATTCAATTCATGATTCATGATTCATGATTCGATTCATGATTCATGATTTATGATTCAAATAATGATTCATGATTCAATTCATGAATCATAATTCATGATTCATGATTCAATTCATGATTCATGATTCAATTCATGATTCATGATTCATGATTCGGTTCATGATTCATGATTTATGATTCAATTCATGATTCATGATTCGATTCATGATTCATGATTCATGATTCAATTCATGATTCATGATTCATGATTCATGATTCATGATTCAATTCATGATTCATGATTCATGATTCATGATTCAATTCATGATTCATGATTCATGATTCATGATTCATGATTCAATTCATGATTCATGATTCGATTCATGATTCATGATTCATGATTCATGATTCAATTCATGATTCATGATTCAATTCATGATTCATGATTCATGATTTATGATTCATGATTCAATTCATGATTCATGATTCATGATTCATGATTCAATTCATGATTCATGATTCATGATTCGATTCATGATTCATGATCCATGCTTCAATTCATAATTCATGATTCATGATTTAATTCATGATTCAATTTATGATTCGATTCATGATCCATGATTCAATTCATGATTCATAATTCATGATTCATGATTCAATTCATAATTCATGATTCATGATTTAATTCATGATTCATAATTTATGATTCATGAATCAATTCATGATTTATAATTTATGATTCATGATTCAATTCATGATTCATGATTCAATTCATGATTCATGATTCATGATTCGATTCATAAATCATGATTTATGATTCAATTCATGATTCATGATTCATGATTCAATTCATGATTCATAATTCATGATTCATGATTCAATTCATGATTCATGATTCATGATAAATGATTCAATTCATGATTCATGATTCATGATTCAATTCATGATTCATGATTCGATTCATGATTTCTGATTCATGATTTATGATTCGATTCATGATTCATGATTCATGATTCAATTCATGATTCATGATTCAATTCATGATTCATGATTTATGATTCAATTCATGATTCATGATTCAAATCATAATTTATGATTCTTGATTCATGATTCAATTCATGATTCATGATTCGATTCATGATTCTTGATTCATGATTCATGATTTGATTCATGATTCATGATTCATGATTCTTGATTCATGATTCATGATTCATGTTTCATTTCATGATTCATGATTCATTATTCAATTCATGATTCATGATTCGATTCATGATTCATGATTCAATTCATGATTCGATTCATGATTCATGATTCGATTAATGATTCAAGATATGATTCATGATTCATGATTCAATTCATGATTCATGATTCATGAATCAATTCATGATTCATAATTCATGATTCATGATTCAATTCATGATTCATGATTCATGATTCAATTCATGATTCATGATTCAATTCATAATTCATGATTCATGATTCGATTCATGATTCATGATTTATGATTCAATTAATGATTCATGATTCAATTCATGATTCATAATTCATGATTCATGATTCAATTCATGATTCGGTTCATGATTCATGATTCAATTCATGATTCATGATTCATGATTCAATTTATGATTCATGATTCAATTCATGATTTATGATTCAATTCATGATTCATGATTCATGATTCAATTCATGATTCATGATTCAATTCATGATTCATGATTCATGATTCATGATTCAATTCATGATTCATGATTCGATTTATGATTCATGATTCATGATTCATGATTCAATTCATGATTCATGATTCAATTCATGATTCATGATTCAATTCATGATTCATGATTCATTATTTATGATTCATGATTCAATTCATGATTCATGATTCATGATTCGATTCATGATCCATGATTCAATTCATGATTCATAATTCATGATTCATGATTCGATTCATGATTCATGATTCATGATTCAATTCATGATTCATAATTTATGATTCATGAATCAATTCATGATTCATAATTTATGATTCATGATTCAATTCATGATTCATGATTCATGATTCATGATTTATGATTCAATTCATGACTCATGATTCAATTCATGATTCATGATTCATGTTTCGATTCATAAATCATGATTTATAATTCAATTCATGATTCATGATTCATGATTATATTCATGATTCATAATTCATGATTCATGATTCAATTCATGATTCATGATTCATGATTCAATCCATGATTCAATTCATGATTCTTGATTCAATTTATTATTCATGATTTAATTCATTATTCAATTCATGATTCATGATTCAATTCAGGATTCAATTCATGATTCATGATTCATGATTCAATTCATGATTCATGATTCATGATTCAATTCATGATTCATGATTCATGATTCAATTCATGATTCATGATTCGATTAATGATTCATAATTTATGATTCATGATTCAATTCATGATTCATGATTCAATTCATGATTCATGATTCGATTCATGATTCCTGATTCAATTCATGATTCGAATCCTGATTCATGATTCATGATTCATGATTCATGATTCGATTTATGATTCATGATTCATGATTCAATTCATGATTCATGATTCAATTCATGATTAATGATTCAATTCATGATTCATGATTCATGATTCAATTCATGATTCATGATTCATGATTCATGATTCATGATTCAATTCATGATTCATGATTCAAGATTCATGATTCATGATTCAATTCATGATTCATGATTCAAGATTCATGATTCAATTCATGATTCAAGATTCATGATTCAATTCATGATTCATGATTCAAGATTCATGATACATGATTCAATTCATGATTCATGATTCAATTCATGATTCGAATCCTGATTCATGATTCATGATTCATGATTCATGATTCGATTTATGATTCATGATTCATGATTCAATTCATGATTCATGATTCAATTCATGATTAATGATTCGATTCATGATTCATGATTCATGATTCAATTCATGATTCATGATTCATGATTCATGATTCAATTCATGATTCATGATTCAAGATTCATGATTCATGATTCAATTCATGATTCATGATTCAAGATTCATGATTCAATTCATGATTCAAGATTCATGATTAAATTCATGATTCATGATTCAAGATTCATGATACATGATTCAATTCATGATTCATGATTCAATTCATGATTCGAATCCTGATTCATGATTCATGATTCATGATTCATGATTCGATTTATGATTCATGATTCATGATTCAATTCATGATTCATGATTCAAGATTCATGATTCATGATTCAATTCATAATTCATGATTCATGATTCATGATTCAATTCCTGATTCATGATTCAATTCATGATTTATAATTTATGATTCATGATTCAATTCATGATTCATGATTCAATTCATGATTCATGATTCGATTCATGATTCATGATTCATGATTCAATTCATGATTCATGATTCATGATTCATGATTCATGATTCAATTCCTGATTCCTGATTCAATTCATGTTTCATAATTTATGATTCATGATTAAATTCATGATTCATGATTTAAGATTTATGATTCATGATTCAATTCATGATTCATGATTCAATTCATTATTCAAATCCTGATTCATGATTTATGATTCATGATTCATGATTCGATTTATGATTCATGATTCATGATTCAATTCATGATTCATGATTCAATTCATTATTCGAATCCTGATTTATGATTCATGATTCATGATTCATGATTCGATTTATGATTCATGATTCATGATTCAATTCATGATTCATGATTCAATTCATGATTCATGATTCGATTCATGATTTTTGATTCATGATTCATGATTCGATTCATGATTCATGATTCACTTCATGATTCATGATTCATGATTCATGATTCATGATTCAATTCATGATTCATGATTCAATTCATGATTCTTGATTCATGATTCATAATTCGATTCATGATTCATGATTCATGATTCATGATTCATGATTCAATTCATGATTCAAGATTCATGATTTGATTCATGATTCATGATTCGAGTCATGATTCATGATTCAATTCATGATTCATGATTCAATTCATGATTCGATTCATGATTCATGATTCGATTCATGATTCAAGATATGATTCATGATTCATGATTCAATTCATGATTCATAATTCATGATTCATGAATCAATTCATGATTCATAATTCATGATTCATGATTCAATTCATGATTCATGATTCATGATTCGATTCATGATTCATGATTTATGATTCAAATAATGATTCATGATTCAATTCATGAATCATAATTCATGATTCATGATTCAATTCATGATTCATGATTCAATTCATGATTCATGATTCATGATTCGGTTCATGATTCATGATTTATGATTCAATTCATGATTCATGATTCGATTCATGATTCATGATTCATGATTCAATTCATGATTCATGATTCATGATTCATGATTCATGATTCAATTCATGATTCATGATTCATGATTCATGATTCATGATTCAATTCATGATTCATGATTCATGATTCATGATTCAATTCATGATTCATGATTCGATTCATGATTCATGATTCATGATTCATGATTCAATTCATGATTCATGATTCAATTCATGATTCATGATTCATGATTTATGATTCATGATTCAATTCATGATTCATGATTCATGATTCATGATTCAATTCATGATTCATGATTCATGATTCGATTCATGATTCATGATCCATGCTTCAATTCATAATTCATGATTCATGATTTAATTCATGATTCAATTTATGATTCGATTCATGATCCATGATTCAATTCATGATTCATAATTCATGATTCATGATTCAATTCATGATTCATGATTCATGATTTAATTCATGATTCATAATTTATGATTCATGAATCAATTCATGATTTATAATTTATGATTCATGATTCAATTCATGATTCATGATTCAATTCATGATTCATGATTCATGATTCGATTCATAAATCATGATTTATGATTCAATTCATGATTCATGATTCATGATTCAATTCATGATTCATAATTCATGATTCATGATTCAATTCATGATTCATGATTCATGATAAATGATTCAATTCATGATTCATGATTCATGATTCAATTCATGATTCATGATTCGATTCATGATTTCTGATTCATGATTTATGATTCGATTCATGATTCATGATTCATGATTCAATTCATGATTCATGATTCAATTCATGATTCATGATTTATGATTCAATTCATGATTCATGATTCAAATCATAATTTATGATTCTTGATTCATGATTCAATTCATGATTCATGATTCGATTCATGATTCTTGATTCATGATTCATGATTTGATTCATGATTCATGATTCATGATTCAATTCATGATTCATGATTCATGTTTCATTTCATGATTCATGATTCATTATTCAATTCATGATTCATGATTCGATTCATGATTCATGATTCAATTCATGATTCGATTCATGATTCATGATTCGATTAATGATTCAAGATATGATTCATGATTCATGATTCAATTCATGATTCATGATTCATGAATCAATTCATGATTCATAATTCATGATTCATGATTCAATTCATGATTCATGATTCATGATTCAATTCATGATTCATGATTCAATTCATAATTCATGATTCATGATTCGATTCATGATTCATGATTTATGATTCAATTAATGATTCATGATTCAATTCATGATTCATAATTCATGATTCATGATTCAATTCATGATTCGGTTCATGATTCATGATTCAATTCATGATTCATGATTCATGATTCAATTTATGATTCATGATTCAATTCATGATTTATGATTCAATTCATGATTCATGATTCATGATTCAATTCATGATTCATGATTCAATTCATGATTCATGATTCATGATTCAATTCATGATTCATGATTCAATTCATGATTCATGATTCAATTAATGATTCATGATTCATGATTCAATTCATGATTCATAATTTATGATTCATGAATCAATTCATGATTCATAATTTATGATTCATGATTCAATTCATGATTCATGATTCATGATTCATGATTTATGATTCAATTCATGACTCATGATTCAATTCATGATTCATGATTCATGATTCGATTCATAAATCATGATTTATAATTCAATTCATGATTCATGATTCATGATTATATTCATGATTCATAATTCATGATTCATGATTCAATTCATGATTCATGATTCATGATTCAATCCATGATTCAATTCATGATTCTTGATTCAATTTATTATTCATGATTTAATTCATTATTCAATTCATGATTCATAATTCAATTCAGGATTCAATTCATGATTCATGATTCATGATTCATGATTCATGATTCAATTCATGATTCATGATTCATGATTCAATTCATGATTCATGATTCATGATTCAATTCATGATTCATGATTCGATTAATGATTCATAATTTATGATTCATGATTCAATTCATGATTCATGATTCAATTCATGATTCATGATTCGATTCATGATTCCTGATTCATGATTCAATTCATGATTCATAATTTATGATTCATGATTCAATTCATGATTCATGATTCAAGATTCATAATTCATGATTCAATTCATGATTCAATTCATGATTCATGATTCAATACATGATTCGAATCCTGATTCATGATTCATGATTCGATTTATGATTCATGATTCATGATTCATGATTCAATTCATGATTTATGATTCAATTCATGATTCATGATTCAATTCATGATTTTTGATTTATGATTCATGATTCGATTCATGATTCATGATTCATGATTCACTTCATGATTCACTTCATGATTCATGATTCATGATTCATGATTCATGATTCATGATTCATGATTCATGATTCAATTCATAATTCATGATTCATGATTCAATTCATGATTCATGATTCAAGATTCATGATTTAATTCATGATTCAAGATTCATGATTCAATTCATGATTCAAGATTCATGATACATGATTCAATTCATGATTCATGATTCAATTCATGATTCGAATCCTGATTCATGATTCATGATTCATGATTCATGATTCGATTTATGATTCATGATTCATGATTCAATTCATGATTCATGATTCAATTCATGATTAATGATTCGATTCATGATTCATGATTCATGATTCAATTCATGATTCATGATTCATGATTCATGATTCATGATTCAATTCATGATTCATGATTCAAGATTCATGATTCATGATTCAATTCATGATTCATGATTCAAGATTCATGATTCAATTCATGATTCAAGATTCATGATTCAATTCATGATTCATGATTCAAGATTCATGATACATGATTCAATTCATGATTCATGATTCAATTCATGATTCGAATCCTGATTCATGATTCATGATTCATGATTCATGATTCGATTTATGATTCATGATTCATGATTCAATTCATGATTCATGATTCAATTCATGATTAATGATTCGATTCATGATTCATGATTCATGATTCAATTCATGATTCATGATTCATGATTCATGATTCAATTCATGATTCATGATTCAAGATTCATGATTCATGATTCAATTCATGATTCATGATTCAAGATTCATGATTCAATTCATGATTCAAGATTCATGATTAAATTCATGATTCATGATTCAAGATTCATGATACATGATTCAATTCATGATTCATGATTCAATTCATGATTCGAATCCTGATTCATGATTCATGATTCATGATTCGATTTATGATTCATGATTCATGATTCAATTCATGATTCATGATTCAAGATTCATGATTCATGATTCAATTCATAATTCATGATTCATGATTCATGATTCAATTCATGATTCATGATTCGATTCATGATTCATGATTCATGATTCAATTCATTATTCATGATTCATGATTCAATCCATGATTCAATTCATGATTCATGATTCAATTTATTATTCATGATTTAATTCATTATTCAATTCATGATTCATGATTCAATTCAGGATTCAATTCATGATTCATGATTCATGATTCATGATTCAATTCATGATTCATGATTCATGATTCATGATTCAATTCCTGATTCATGATTCAATTCATGATTTATAATTTATGATTCATGATTCAATTCATGATTCATGATTCAATTCATGATTCATGATTCGATTCATGATTCATGATTCATGATTCAATTCATGATTCATGATTCATGATTCATGATTCATGATTCAATTCCTGATTCCTGATTCAATTCATGTTTCATAATTTATGATTCATGATTAAATTCATGATTCATGATTTAAGATTTATGATTCATGATTCATGATTCAATTCATGATTCATGATTCAATTCATTATTCAAATCCTGATTCATGATTCATGATTCATGATTCATGATTCGATTTATGATTCATGATTCATGATTCAATTCATGATTCATGATTCAATTCATTATTCGAATCCTGATTTATGATTCATGATTCATGATTCATGATTCGATTTATGATTCATGATTCATGATTCAATTCATGATTCATGATTCAATTCATGATTCATGATTCGATTCATGATTTTTGATTCATGATTCATGATTCGATTCATGATTCATGATTCATGATTCACTTCATGATTCATGATTCATGATTCATGATTCATGATTCAATTCATGATTCATGATTCAATTCATGATTCTTGATTCATGATTCATAATTCGATTCATGATTCATGATTCATGATTCATGATTCATGATTCAATTCATGATTCAAGATTCATGATTTGATTCATGATTCATGATTCGATTCATGATTCATGATCCATGCTTCAATTCATAATTCATGATTCATGATTTAATTCATGATTCAATTCATGATTCGATTCATGATCCATGATTCAATTCATGATTCATAATTCATGATTCATGATTCAATTCATGATTCATGATTCATGATTTAATTCATGATTCATAATTTATGATTCATGAATCAATTCATGATTTATAATTTATGATTCATGATTCAATTCATGATTCATGATTCAATTCATGATTCATGATTCATGATTCGATTCATAAATCATGATTTATGATTCAATTCATGATTCATGATTCATGATTCAATTCATGATTCATAATTCATGATTCATGATTCAATTCATGATTCATGATTCATGATAAATGATTCAATTCATGATTCATGATTCATGCTTCAATTCATGATTCATGATTTATGATTCAATTCATGATTTGAATCCTAATTCAATTTATGATTCATGATTTGATTTATGATTCATGATTCATGATTCATGATTCAATTCATGATTCATGATTCATGATTCAATTCATGATTCATGATTCATGATTCATGATTCAATTCATGATTCATGATTCATGATTCAATTCATGATTCATGATTCATGATTCATGATTCAATTCATGATTCATGATTCATGATTCAATTCATGATTCATGATTCGATTCATGATTTCTGATTCATGATTTATGATTCGATTCATGATTCATGATTCATGATTCAATTCATGATTCATGATTCATGATTCATGATTCAATTCATGATTCATGATTCATGATTCAATTCATGATTCATGATTCAAATCATAATTTATGATTCATGATTCATGATTCAATTCATGATTCATGATTCGATTCATGATTCTTGATTCATGATTTGATTCATGATTCATGATTCATGATTCATGATTTGATTCATGATTCATGATTCATGATTCAATTCATGATTCATGATTCATGTTTCATTTCATGATTCATGATTCATTATTCAATTCATGATTCATGATTCGATTCATGATTCATGATTCAATTCATGATTCGATTCATGATTCATGATTCGATTCATGATTCAAGATATGATTCATGATTCATGATTCAATTCATGATTCATAATTCATGATTCATAATTCAATTCATGAATTATAATTCATGATTCATGATTCAATTCATGATTCATGATTCATGATTCAATTCATGATTCATGATTCAATTCATAATTCATGATTCATGATTCGATTCATGATTCATGATTTATGATTCAATTAATGATTCATGATTCAATTCATGATTCATAATTCATGATTCATGATTCAATTCATGATTCGGTTCATGATTCATGATTTATGATTCAATTCATGATTCATGATTCGATTCATGATTCATGATTCATGATTCAATTCATGATTCATGATTCATGATTCATGATTCAATTCATGATTCATGATTCATGATTCAATTTATGATTCATGATTCAATTCATGATTCATGATTCATGATTCAATTTATGATTCATGATTCAATTCATGATTTATGATTCAATTCATGATTCATGATTCATGATTCAATTCATGATTCATGATTCAATTCATGATTCATGATTCATGATTCATGATTCAATTCATGATTCATGATTCGATTCAATTCATGATTCATGATTCGATTCATGATTCAATTCATGATTCATGATTCATGATTTATGATTCATGATTCAATTCATGATTCATGTTTCATGATTCAATTCATGATTCATGATTCATGATTCGATTCATGATTCATGATCCATGCTTCAATTCATGATTCATGATTCATGATTTAATTCATGATTCAATTCATGATTCGATTCATGATCCATGATTCAATTCATGATTCATAATTCATGATTCAATTCATGATTCATGATTCATGATTCAATTCATGATTCATAATTTATGATTCATGAATCAATTCATGATTCATAATTTATGATTCATGATTCAATTCATGATTCATAATTTATGATTCATGAATCAATTCATGATTCATAATTTATGATTCATGATTCAATTCATGATTCATGATTCAATTCATGATTCATGATTCATGATTCGATTCATAAATCATGATTTATAATTCAATTCATGATTCATGATTCATGATTATATTCATGATTCATAATTCATGATTCATGATTCAATTCATGATTCATGATTCATGATAAATGATTCAATTCATGATTCATCGATTCATGATTCGATTCATGATTCATGATTTATGATTCAATTCATGATTCGAATCCTAATTCAATTTATGATTCATGATTTGATTTATGATTCATGATTCATGATTCATGTCATGATTCATGATTCATGATTCATGATTCATGATTCATGTCATGATTCATGATTCATGATTCATGATTCAACTCATGATTCATGATTCATGATTCAATTCATGATTCATGATTCATGATTCATGATTCAATTCATGATTCATGATTCATGATTCAATTCATGATTCATGATTCGATTCATGATTTTTGATTCATGATTTATGATTCGATTCATGATTCATGATTCATGATTCAATTCGTGATTCATGATTCATGATTCATGATTCAATTTATGATTCATGATTCATGATTCATGATTCATGATTTAAATCATAATTTATGATTCATGATTCATGATTCAATTCATGATTTATGATTCGATTCATGATTCTTGATTCATGATTCATGATTTGATTCATGATTCATGATTCATGATTCATGATTCAATTCTCAATTCATGATTCATGTTTCATTTCATGATTCATGATTCAATTCATGATTCATGATTCATGATTCATAATTCAATCCATGATTCAATTCATGATTCATGATTCAATTTATTATTCATGATTCATGATTTAATTCATTATTCAATTCATGATTCATGATTCAATTCAGAATTCAATTCATGATTCATGATTCATGATTCAATTCATGATTCATGATTCATGATTCAATTCATGATTCATGATTCGATTCATGATTCATGATTCATGATTCAATTCATGATTCATGATTCAATTCATGATTCGAATCCTGATTCATGATTCATGATTCATGATTCGATTTATGATTCATGATTCATGATTCATGATTCAATTCATGATTCATGATTCAATTCATGATTCATGATTCGATTCATGATTCATGATTCATGATTCAATTCATGATTCATGATTCATAATTCATGATTCAATTCATGATTCATGATTCATGATTCAATTCATGATTCATGATTCGATTCATGATTTTTGATTCATGATTCATGATTCGATTCATGATTCATGATTCATGATTCAATTCTTGATTCATGTTTTATGATTCAATTCATGATTCATGATTCATGATTCATGATTCAATTCATAATTCATGATTCAATTCATTAATCGATTCATGATTCAATTCATGATTCAATTCATGATTCATGGTTCATGATTCATGATTCATGATTCAATTCATGATTCATAATTCATGATTCATGATTCGATTCATGATTCATGATTCATGATTCAATTCATGATTCATAATTTATGATTCATGAATCAATTCATGATTCATAATTCATGATTCAATTCGTGATTCATGATTCATGATTCAATTCATGATTCATGATTTATGATTCAATTCATGATTCGAATCCTAATTCAATTTATGATTCATGATTTGATTTATGATTCATGATTCATGATTCATGATTCATGATTCAATTCATGATTCATGATTCATGATTCAATTCATGATTCATGATTCATGATTCAATTCATGATTCATGATTCAATTCATGATTCATGATTCGATTCATGATTTTTGATTAATGATTCATGATTCGATTCATGATTCATGATTCAATTCATGATTCAATTCATGATTCTTGATTCATGATTCATGATTTGATTCATGATTCATGATTCATGTTTCATTTCATGATTCATGATTGATGATTTAATTCATGATTCATGATTCATGATTCAATTCATGATTCATGATTCATGATTCAATCCATGATTCAATTCATGATTCTTGATTCAATTTATTATTCATGATTTAATTCATTATTCAATTCATGATTCATGATTCAATTCAGGATTCAATTCATGATTCATGATTCATGATTCAATTCATGATTCATGATTCATGATTCAATTCATGATTCATGATTCATGATTCAATTCATGATTCATGATTCGATTAATGATTCATAATTTATGATTCATGATTCAATTCATGATTCATGATTCAATTCATGATTCATGATTCGATTCATGATTCCTGATTCATGATTCAATTCATGATTCATAATTTATGATTCATGATTCAATTCATGATTCATGATTCAAGATTCATAATTCATGATTCAATTCATGATTCATGATTCAATACATGATTCGAATCCTGATTCATGATTCATGATTCATGATTCGATTTATGATTAATGATTCATGATTCATGATTCAATTCATGATTTATGATTCAATTCATGATTCATGATTCAATTCATGATTTTTGATTTATGATTCATGATTCGATTCATGATTCATGATTCATGATTCACTTCATGATTCACTTCATGATTCATGATTCATGATTCATGATTCATGATTCATGATTCATGATTCAATTCATAATTCATGATTCATGATTCAATTCATGATTCATGATTCAAGATTCATGATTCAATTCATGATTCAAGATTCATGATTCAATTCATGATTCATGATTCAAGATTCATGATACATGATTCAATTCATGATTCATGATTCAATTCATGATTCGAATCCTGATTCATGATTCATGATTCATGATTCATGATTCGATTTATGATTCATGATTCATGATTCAATTCATGATTCATGATTCAATTCATGATTAATGATTCGATTCATGATTCATGATTCATGATTCAATTCATGATTCATGATTCATGATTCATGATTCAATTCATGATTCATATGATTCAAGATTCATGATTCATGATTCAATTCATGATTCATGATTCAAGATTCATGATTCAATTCATGATTCAAGATTCATGATTCAATTCATGATTCATGATTCAAGATTCATGATACATGATTCAATTCATGATTCATGATTCAATTCATGATTCGAATCCTGATTCATGATTCATGATTCATGATTCATGATTCGATTTATGATTCATGATTCATGATTCAATTCATGATTCATGATTCAATTCATGATTAATGATTCGATTCATGATTCATGATTCATGATTCAATTCATGATTCATGATTCATGATTCATGATTCAATTCATGATTCATGATTCAAGATTCATGATTCATGATTCAATTCATGATTCATGATTCAAGATTCATGATTCAATTCATGATTCAAGATTCATGATTAAATTCATGATTCATGATTCAAGATTCATGATACATGATTCAATTCATGATTCATGATTCAATTCATGATTCGAATCCTGATTCATGATTCATGATTCATGATTCATGATTCGATTTATGATTCATGATTCATGATTCAATTCATGATTCATGATTCAAGATTCATGATTCATGATTCAATTCATAATTCATGATTCATGATTCATGATTCAATTCCTGATTCATGATTCAATTCATGATTTATAATTTATGATTCATGATTCAATTCATGATTCATGATTCAATTCATGATTCATGATTCGATTCATGATTCATGATTCATGATTCAATTCATGATTCATGATTCATGATTCATGATTCAATTCCTGATTCCTGATTCAATTCATGTTTCATATTATGATTCATGATTAAATTCATGATTCATGATTTAAGATTTATGATTCATGATTCATGATTCAATTCATGATTCATGATTCAATTCATTATTCAAATCCTGATTCATGATTCATGATTCATGATTCATGATTCGATTTATGATTAATGATTCATGATTCAATTCATGATTCATGATTCAATTCATTATTCGAATCCTGATTTATGATTCATGATTCATGATTCATGATTCGATTTATGATTCATGATTCATGATTCAATTCATGATTCATGATTCAATTCATGATTCATGATTCGATTCATGATTTTTGATTCATGATTCATGATTCGATTCATGATTCATGATTCATGATTCACTTCATGATTCATGATTCATGATTCATGATTCATGATTCAATTCATGATTCATGATTCAATTCATGATTCTTGATTCATGATTCATAATTCGATTCATGATTCATGATTCATGATTCATGATTCATGATTCATGATTCATGATTCAATTCATGATTCAAGATTCATGATTTGATTCATGATTCATGATTCGATTCATGATTCATGATTCAATTCATGATTCATGATTCAATTCATGATTCGATTCATGATTCATGATTCGATTCATGATTCAAGATATGATTCATGATTCATGATTCAATTCATGATTCATAATTCATGATTCATGAATCAATTCATGATTCATAATTCATGATTCATGATTCAATTCATGATTCATGATTCGATTCATGATTCATGATTTATGATTCAATTCATGATTCATGATTCAATTCATGATTCATGATTCATGATTCGGTTCATGATTCATGATTTATGATTCAATTCATGATTCATGATTCGATTCATGATTCATGATTCATGATTCAATTCATGATTCATGATTCATGATTCATGATTCATGATTCAATTCATGATTCATGATTCATGATTCATGATTCATGATTCATGATTCAATTCATGATTCATGATTCATGATTCATGATTCATGATTCAATTCATGATTCATGAATCGAATCATGAATCATGAATCATGAATTGAATCATGAATCATGAATTGAATCATGAATCATGATTCAATTCATGATTCATGATTCATGATTTATGATTCATGATTCAATTCATGATTCATGATTCATGATTCATGATTCAATTCATGATTCATGATTCATGATTCGATTCATGATTCATGATCCATGCTTCAATTCATAATTCATGATTCATGATTTAATTCATGATTCAATTTATGATTCGATTCATGATCCATGATTCAATTCATGATTCATAATTCATGATTCATGATTCAATTCATGATTCATGATTCATGATTTAATTCATGATTCATAATTTATGATTCATGAATCAATTCATGATTTATAATTTATGATTCATGATTCAATTCATGATTCATGATTCAATTCATGATTCATGATTCATGATTCGATTCATAAATCATGATTTATGATTCAATTCATGATTCATGATTCATGATTCAATTCATGATTCATAATTCATGATTCATGATTCAATTCATGATTCATGATTCATGATAAATGATTCAATTCATGATTCATGATTCATGATTCAATTCATGATTCATGATTCGATTCATGATTTCTGATTCATGATTTATGATTCGATTCATGATTCATGATTCATGATTCAATTCATGATTCATGATTCAATTCATGATTCATGATTTATGATTCAATTCATGATTCATGATTCAAATCATAATTTATGATTCTTGATTCATGATTCAATTCATGATTCATGATTCGATTCATGATTCTTGATTCATGATTCATGATTTGATTCATGATTCATGATTCATGATTCAATTCATGATTCATGATTCATGTTTCATTTCATGATTCATGATTCATTATTCAATTCATGATTCATGATTCGATTCATGATTCATGATTCAATTCATGATTCGATTCATGATTCATGATTCGATTAATGATTCAAGATATGATTCATGATTCATGATTCAATTCATGATTCATGATTCATGAATCAATTCATGATTCATAATTCATGATTCATGATTCAATTCATGATTCATGATTCATGATTCAATTCATGATTCATGATTCAATTCATAATTCATGATTCATGATTCGATTCATGATTCATGATTTATGATTCAATTAATGATTCATGATTCAATTCATGATTCATAATTCATGATTCATGATTCAATTCATGATTCGGTTCATGATTCATGATTCAATTCATGATTCATGATTCATGATTCAATTTATGATTCATGATTCAATTCATGATTTATGATTCAAGTCATGATTCATGATTCATGATTCAATTCATGATTCATGATTCAATTCATGATTCATGATTCATGATTCATGATTCAATTCATGATTCATGATTCGATTTATGATTCATGATTCATGATTCATGATTCAATTCATGATTCATGATTCAATTCATGATTCATGATTCAATTCATGATTCATGATTCATTATTTATGATTCATGATTCAATTCATGATTCATGTTTCATGATTCAATTCATGATTCATGATTCATGATTCGATTCATGATCCATGATTCAATTCATGATTCATAATTCATGATTCATGATTCGATTCATGATTCATGATTCATGATTCAATTCATGATTCATAATTTATGATTCATGAATCAATTCATGATTCATAATTTATGATTCATGATTCAATTCATGATTCATGATTCATGATTCATGATTTATGATTCAATTCATGACTCATGATTCAATTCATGATTCATGATTCATGATTCGATTCATAAATCATGATTTATAATTCAATTCATGATTCATGATTCATGATTATATTCATGATTCATAATTCATGATTCATGATTCAATTCATGATTCATGATTCATGATTCAATCCATGATTCAATTCATGATTCTTGATTCAATTTATTATTCATGATTTAATTCATTATTCAATTCATGATTCATGATTCAATTCATGATTCAATTCATGATTCATGATTCATGATTCAATTCATGATTCATGATTCGATTAATGATTCATAATTTATGATTCATGATTCAATTCATGATTCATGATTCAATTCATGATTCATGATTCGATTCATGATTCCTGATTCATGATTCAATTCATGATTCATAATTTATGATTCATGATTCAATTCATGATTCATGATTCAAGATTCATAATTCATGATTCAATTCATGATTCAATTCATGATTCATGATTCAATACATGATTCGAATCCTGATTCATGATTCATGATTCATGATTCGATTTATGATTCATGATTCATGATTCATGATTCAATTCATGATTTATGATTCAATTCATGATTCATGATTCAATTCATGATTTTTGATTTATGATTCATGATTCGATTCATGATTCATGATTCATGATTCACTTCATGATTCACTTCATGATTCATGATTCATGATTCATGATTCATGATTCATGATTCACTTCATGATTCACTTCATGATTCATGATTTATGATTCATGATTCATGATTCATGATTCAATTCATGATTCATGATTCAAGATTCATGATTCAATTCATGATTCAAGATTCATGATTCAATTCATGATTCATGATTCAAGATTCATGATACATGATTCAATTCATGATTCATGATTCAATTCATGATTCGAATCCTGATTCATGATTCATGATTCATGATTCATGATTCGATTTATAATTCATGATTCATGATTCAATTCATGATTCATGATTCAATTCATGATTAATGATTCGATTCATGATTCATGCTTCATGATTCAATTCATGATTCATGATTCATGATTCATGATTCATGATTCAATTCATGATTCATGATTCAAGATTCATGATTCATGATTCAATTCATGATTCATGATTCAAGATTCATGATTCAATTCATGATTCAAGATTCATGATTCAATTCATGATTCATGATTCAAGATTCATGATACATGATTCAATTCATGATTCATGATTCAATTCATGATTCGAATCCTGATTCATGATTCATGATTCATGATTCATGATTCGATTTATGATTCATGATTCATGATTCAATTCATGATTCATGATTCAATTCATGATTAATGATTCGATTCATGATTCATGATTCATGATTCAATTCATGATTCATGATTCAATTCATGATTCATGATTCAAGATTCATGATTCATGATTCAATTCATGATTCATGATTCAAGATTCATGATTCAATTCATGATTCAAGATTCATGATTAAATTCATGATTCATGATTCAAGATTCATGATTCATGATTCAATTCATGATTCATGATTCAAGATTCATGATTCAATTCATGATTCAAGATTCATGATTCAATTCATGATTCATGATTCAAGATTCATGATTCATGATTCAATTCATAATTCATGATTCATGATTCATGATTCAATTCATGATTCATGATTCGATTCATGATTCATGATTCATGATTCAATTCATTATTCATGATTCATGATTCAATCCATGATTCAATTCATGATTCATGATTCAATTTATTATTCATGATTTAATTCATTATTCAATTCATGATTCATGATTCAATTCAGGATTCAATTCATGATTAATGATTCATGATTCATGATTCAATTCATGATTCATGATTCATGATTCTTGATTCAATTCCTGATTCATGATTCAATTCATGATTTATAATTTATGATTCATGATTCAATTCATGATTCATGATTCAATTCATGATTCATGATTCGATTCATGATTCATGATTCATGATTCAATTCATGATTCATGATTCATGATTCATGATTCAATTCCTGATTCCTGATTCAATTCATGTTTCATAATTTATGATTCATGATTAAATTCATGATTCATGATTTAAGATTTATGATTCATGATTCATGATTCAATTCATGATTCATGATTCAATTCATTATTCAAATCCTGATTCATGATTCATGATTCATGATTCATGATTCGATTTATGATTCATGATTCATGATTCAATTCATGATTCATGATTCAATTCATGATTCATGATTCGATTCATGATTTTTGATTCATGATTCATGATTCGATTCATGATTCATGATTCATGATTCACTTCATGATTCATGATTCATGATTCAATTCATGATTCATGATTCAATTCATGATTCTTGATTCATGATTCATAATTCGATTCATGATTCATGATTCATGATTCATGATTCATGATTCAATTCATGATTCAAGATTCATGATTTGATTCATGATTCATGATTCGATTCATGATTCATGATTCAATTCATGATTCATGATTCAATTCATGATTCGATTCATGATTCATGATTCGATTCATGATTCAAGATATGATTCATGATTCATGATTCAATTCATGATTCATAATTCATGATTCATGAATCAATTCATGATTCATAATTCATGATTCATGATTCAATTCATGATTCATGATTCATGATTCAATTCATGATTCATGATTCAATTCATGATTCATGATTCATGATTCGGTTCATGATTCATGATTTATGATTCAATTCATGATTCATGATTCGATTCATGATTCATGATTCATGATTCAATTCATGATTCATGATTCATGATTCATGATTCATGATTCAATTCATGATTCATGATTCATGATTCATGATTCATGATTCATGATTCAATTCATGATTCATGATTCATGATTCATGATTCATGATTCAATTCATGATTCATGATTCGATTCATGATTCATGATTCATGATTCAATTCATGATTCATGATTCAATTCATGATTCATGATTCATGATTTATGATTCATGATTCAATTCATGATTCATGATTCATGATTCATGATTCAATTCATGATTCATGATTCATGATTCGATTCATGATTCATGATCCATGCTTCAATTCATAATTCATGATTCATGATTTAATTCATGATTCAATTTATGATTCGATTCATGATCCATGATTCAATTCATGATTCATAATTCATGATTCATGATTCAATTCATGATTCATGATTCATGATTTAATTCATGATTCATAATTTATGATTCATGAATCAATTCATGATTTATAATTTATGATTCATGATTCAATTCATGATTCATGATTCATGATTCATGATTCGATTCATAAACCATGATTTATGATTCAATTCATGATTCATGATTCATGATTTAATTCATGATTCATAATTCATGATTCATGATTCAATTCATGATTCATGATTCATGATAAATGATTCAATTCATGATTCATGATTCAATTCATGATTCATGATTCGATTCATGATTTCTGATTCATGATTTATGATTCGATTCATGATTCATGATTCATGATTCAATTCATGATTCATGATTCAATTCATGATTCATGATTTATGATTCAATTCATGATTCATGATTCAAATCATAATTTATGATTCTTGATTCATGATTCAATTCATGATTCATGATTCGATTCATGATTCTTGATTCATGATTCATGATTTGATTCATGATTCATGATTCAATTCATGATTCATGATTCATGTTTCATTTCATGATTCATGATTCATTATTCAATTCATGATTCATGATTCGATTCATGATTCATGATTCAATTCATGATTCGATTCATGATTCATGATTCGATTCATGATTCAAGATATGATTCATGATTCATGATTCAATTCATGATTCATGATTCATGATTCAATTCATGATTCATGATTCAATTCATAATTCATGATTCATGATTCGATTCATGATTCATGATTTATGATTCAATTAATGATTCATGATTCAATTCATGATTCATAATTCATGATTCATGATTCAATTCATGATTCGGTTCATGATTCATGATTCAATTCATGATTCATGATTCATGATTCAATTTATGATTCATGATTCAATTCATGATTTATGATTCAATTCATGATTCATGATTCATGATTCAATTCATGATTCATGATTCAATTCATGATTCATGATTCATGATTCATGATTCAATTCATGATTCATGATTCGATTTATGATTCATGATTCATGATTCATGATTCATGATTCAATTCATGATTCATGATTCAATTCATGATTCATGATTCATTATTTATGATTCATGATTCAATTCATGATTCATGTTTCATGATTCAATTCATGATTCATGATTCATGATTCGATTCATGATTCATGATCCATGCTTCAATTCATGATTCATGATTCATGATTTAATTCATGATTTAATTCATGATTCGATTCATGATCCATGATTCAATTCATGATTCATAATTCATGATTCATGATTCGATTCATGATTCATGATTCATGATTCAATTCATGATTCATAATTTATGATTCATGAATCAATTCATGATTCATAATTTATGATTCATGATTCAATTCATGATTCATGATTCATGATTCATGATTTATGATTCAATTCATGACTCATGATTCAATTCATGATTCATGATTCATGATTCGATTCATAAATCATGATTTATAATTCAATTCATGATTCATGATTCATGATTATATTCATGATTCATAATTCATGATTCATGATTCAATTCATGATTCATGATTCATGATAAATGATTCAATTCATGATTCATGATTCATGATTCGATTCATGATTCATGATTTATGATTCAATTCATGATTCGAATCCTAATTCAATTTATGATTCATGATTTGATTTATGATTCATGATTCATGATTCATGATTCATGATTCATGATTCATGATTCATGATTCATGTCATGATTCATGATTCATGATTCATGATTCAATTCATGATTCATGATTCATGATTCAATTCATGATTCATGATTCATGATTCATGATTCAATTCATGATTCATGATTCATGATTCAATTCATGATTCATGATTCGATTCATGATTTTTGATTCATGATTTTTGATTCGATTCATGATTCATGATTCATGATTCAATTTGTGATTCATGATTCATGATTCATGATTCAATTTATGATTCATGATTCATGATTCATGATTCATGATTTAAATCATAATTTATGATTCATGATTCATGATTCAATTCATGATTCATGATTCGATTCATGATTCTTGATTCATGATTCATGATTTGATTCATGATTCATGATTCATGATTCAATTCTCAATTCATGATTCATGTTTCATTTCATGATTCATGATTCATGATTCAATTCATGATTCATGATTCATGATTCATAATTCAATCCATGATTCAATTCATGATTCATGATTCAATTTATTATTCATGATTCATGATTTAATTCATTATTCAATTCATGATTCATGATTCAATTCAGAATTCAATTCATGATTCATGATTCATGATTCAATTCATGATTCATGATTCATGATTCATGATTCATGATTCGATTCATGATTCATGATTCATGATTCAATTCATGATTCATGATTCAATTCATGATTCGAATCCTGAATTATGATTCATGATTCGATTTATGATTCATGATTCATGATTCATGATTCAATTCATGATTCATGATTCAATTCATGATTCATGATTCGATTCATGATTCATGATTCATGATTCAATTCATGATTCATGATTCATAATTCATGATTCAATTCATGATTCATGATTCATGATTCAATTCATGATTCATGATTCGATTCATGATTTTTGATTCATGATTCATGATTCGATTCATGATTCATGATTCATGATTCAATTCATGATTCATGATTCATGATTCAATTCATGATTCATGATTCATGATTCATGATTCATGATTCAATTCATAATTCATGATTCATGATTCATGATTCGATTCATGATTCTTGATTCATGATTCAATCCATAATTCAATTCATGATTCATGATTCAATTTATTATTCATGATTTAATTCATTATTCAATTCATGATTCATGATTCAATTCAGGATTCAATTCATAATTCATGATTCATGATTCATGATTCAATTCATGATTCATGATTCATGATTCATGATTCAATTCCTGATTCATGATTCAATTCATGATTCATAATTTATGATTCATGATTCAATTCATGATTCATGATTCATGATTCATGATTCACAATTCAATTCCTGATTCATGATTCAATTCATGTTTCATAATTTATGATTCATGATTCAATTCATGATTCATGGTTTAAGATTCATGATTCATGATTCAATTCATGATTCATGATTCAATTCATTATTCGAATCCTGATTCATGATTCATGATTCATGATTCGATTTATGATTCATGATTCATGATTCAATTCATGATTCATGATTCAATTCATGATTCAAGATTCGATTCATGATTTTTGATTCATGATTCATGATTCGATTCATGATTCATGATTCATGATTCACTTCATGATTCATGATTCATGATTCATGATTAATGATTCAATTCATGATTCATGATTCAATTCATGATTCTTGATTCATGATTCATAATTTGATTCATAATTCATGATTCATGAATCAATTCATGATTCATAATTCATGATTCATGATTCAATTCATGATTCATGATTCGATTCATGATTTATGATTCAATTAATGATTCATGATTCAATTCATGATTCATAATTCATGATTCATGATTCAATTCATGATTCATGATTCATGATTCATGATTCAATTCATGATTCATGATTCATGATTCGGTTCATGATTCATGATTTATGATTCAATTCATGATTCATGATTCGATTCATGATTCATGATTCATGATTCAATTCATGATTCATGATTCATGATTCAATTCATGATTCATGATTCAATTCATGATTCATGATTCAATTCATGATTCATGATTCATGATTCATGATTCAATTCATGATTCATGATTCGATTCATTATTCATGATTCATGATTAATGATTCAATTCATGATTCATGATTCATGATTTATGATTCATGATTCAATTCATGATTCATGATTCATGATTCAATTCATGATTCATGATTCATGATTCGATTCATGATTCATGATCAATGCTTCAATTCATGATTCATGATTCATGATTTAATTCATGATTCAATTCATGATTCGATTCATGATCCATGATTCAATTCATGATTCATAATTCATGATTCATGATTCGATTCATGATTCATGATTCGATTCATGATTCATGATTCATGATTCAATTCATGATTTATAATTTATGTTTCATGAATCAATTCATGATTCATGATTCATGATTCAATTCATGATTCATGATTCGATTCATGATTTTTGATTCATGATTCATGATTCGATTCATGATTCATGATTCGATTCATGATTCATGATTCATGATTCAATTCATGATCCATGATTCAATTCATGATTCATAATTCATGATTCATGATTCATGATTCAATTCATGATTTATAATTTATGATTCATGAATCAATTCATGATTCATGATTCATGATTCAATTCATGATTCATGATTCGATTCATGATTTTTGATTCATGATTCGATTCATGATTCATGATTCGATTCATGATTCATGATTCATGATTCAATTCATGATTCATGATTCATAATTCATGATTCAATTCATGATTCATGATTCATGATTCATGATTCGATTCATGATTTTTGATTCATGATTCATGATTCGATTCATGATTCATGATTCATGATTCAATTCATGATTCATGATTCATGATTCATGATTCATGATTCAATTCATAATTCATGATTCATGATTCATGATTCGATTCATGATTCTTGATTCATGATTCAATCCATGATTCAATTCATGATTCATGATTCAATTTATTATTCATGATTTAATTCATTATTCAATTCATGATTCATGATTCAATTTAGGATTCAATTCATAATTCATGATTCATGATTCATGATTCAATTCATGATTCATGATTCATGATTCATGATTCAATTCCTGATTCATGATTCAATTCATGATTCATAATTTATGATTCATGATTCAATTCATGATTCATGATTCAATTCATGATTCATGAATCGATTCATGATTCATGATTCATGATTCAATTCATGATTCATGATTCATGATTTATGATTCATGATTCAATTCCTGATTCATGATTCAATTCATGTTTCATAATTTATGATTCATGATTCAATTCATGATTCATGGTTTAAGATTCATGATTCATGATTCAATTCATGATTCATGATTCAATTCATTATTCGAATCCTGATTCATGATTCATGATTCATGATTCATGATTCATGATTCGATTTATGATTCATGATTCATGATTCATGATTCAATTCATGATTCATGATTCAATTCATTATTCGAATCCTGATTCATGATTCATGATTAATGATTCATGATTCGATTTATTATTCATGATTCATGATTCAATTCATGATTCATGATTCAATTCATGATTCATGATTCCATTCATGATTTTTGATTCATGATTCATGATTCGATTCATGATTCATGATTCATGATTCACTTCATGATTCATGATTCATGATTCATGATTCATGATTCAATTCATGATTCATGATTCAATTCATGATTCTTGATTCATGATTCATAATTTGATTCATAATTCAGGATTCATGAATCAATTCATGATTCATAATTCATGATTCATGATTCAATTCATGATTCATGATTCGATTCATGATTCATGATTTATGATTTAATTAATGATTCATGATTCAATTCATGATTCATAATTCATGATTCATGATTCAATTCATGATTCATGATTCATGATTCATGATTCAATTCATGATTCATGATTCATGATTCGGTTCATGATTCATGATTTATGATTCAATTCATGATTCATGATTCGATTCATGATTCATGATTCATGATTCATTTCATGATTCATGATTCATGATTCATGATTCAATTCATAATTCATGATTCAATTCATGATTCATGATTCATGATTCAATTCATGATTCATGATTCAATTCATGATTCATGATTCATGATTCATGATTCAATTCATGATTCATGATTCGATTCATTATTCATGATTCATGATTAATGATTCAATTCATGATTCATGATTCATGATTTATGATTCATGATTCAATTCATGATTCATGATTCATGATTCAATTCATGATTCATGATTCATGATTCGATTCATGATTCATGATCCATGCTTCAATTCATGATTCATGATTTAATTCATGATTCAATTCATGATTCGATTCATGATCCATGATTCAATTCATGATTCATAATTCATGATTCATGATTCGATTCATGATTCATGATTCGATTCATGATTCATGATTAATGATTCAATTCATGATTTATAATTTATGATTCATGAATCAATTCATGATTCATAATTTATGATTCATGATTCAATTCATGATTCATGATTCAATTCATGATTCATGATTCATGATTCGATTCATAAATCATGATTTATGATTCAATTCATGATTCATGATTCAATTCATGATTCATAATTCATGATTCATGATTCAATTCATGATTCATCAATTCATGATAAATGATTCAATTCATGATTCATGATTCGATTCATGATTCATGATTTATGATTCAATTCATGATTTGAATCCTAATTCAATTTATGATTCATGATTTGATTTATGATTCATGATTCATGATTCATGATTCAATTCATGATTCAATTCATGATTCATGATTCATGATTCAATTCATGATTCATGATTCGATTCATGATTTTTGATTCATGATTTATGATTCGATTCATGATTCATGATTCATGATTCAATTCATGATTAATGATTCATGATTCATGATTCAATTCATGATTCATGATTCATGATTCATGATTCATGATTCAAATCATAATTTATGATTCATGATTCATGATTCAATTCATGATTCATGATTCGATTCATGATTCTTGATTCATGATTCATGATTTGATTCATGATTCATGATTCATGATTCAATTCATGATTCATGATTCAAGTTTCATTTCATGATTCATGATTCATTATTCAATTCATGATTCATGATTCATGATTCAATTCATGATTCATGATTCATAATTCAATCCATGATTCAATTCATGATTCATGATTCAATTTATTATTCATGATTTAATTCATTATTCAATTCATGATTCATGATTCAATTCAGAATTCAATTCATGATTCATGATTCATGATTCAATTCATGATTCATGATTCATGATTCAATTCATGATTCATGATTCGATTCATGATTCATGATTCATGATTCAATTCATGATTCATGATTCATGATTCATGATTCAATTCCTGATTCATGATTCAATTCATGATTCATAATTTATGATTCATGATTCAATTCATGATTCATGATTCAAGATTCATGATTCATGATTCAATTCATGATTCATGATTCAATTCATGATTCAAATCCTAATTCATGATTCATGATTCATGATTCGATTTATGATTCATGATTCATGATTCATGATTAAATTCATGATTCATGATTCATGATTCACTTCATGATTCATGATTCATGAATTATGATTCATGATTCATGATTCAATTCATGATTCATGATTCATGATTCATGATTCAATTCATAATTCATGATTCATGATTCATGATTCAATTCATGATTCATGATTCAATTCATGATTCATGATTCATGATTTATGATTCATGATTTAATTCATGATTCATGATTCATGATTCATGATTTATGATTCAATTCATGATTCATGTTTCATAATTCGATTCATGATTCATGATTTATGATTCAATTCATGATTCATGATTCAATTCATGAATCATGATTCATGATTCATGATTCATGATTCAATTCATGATTCATGATTCATGATTCATGATTCAATTCATGATTCAATTCATGATTCATGATTCTTCATTCAATTCATGATTCATGATTCAATTCATGATTCAATTCATGATTCATGATTCAATTCATGATTCATAATTCAATTCATGATTCAATATTCAATTCATGATTCATGATTCAATTCCTGATTCATGAGTCATGATTCAATTCATGATTCATGATTCATGATTCAATTCTTGATTCATGGTTCGATTCATGATTTTTGATTCATGATTCATGATTCGATTTATGATTCATGATTCATGATTCAATTCATGATTCATGATTCAATTCATGATTCATGATTCATGATTGAATTCATGATTTAATTCATGATTCATGATTCATGATTCAATTTATTATTCATGATTCATGATTTAATTCATGATTCAATTCATGATTTATGATTCATTTCAGGATTCAATTCATGATTCATGATTCATGATTCAATTCATGATTCATGATTCGATTCATGATTCATGATTCATGATTCATGATTCAATTCCTGATTCATGATTCAATTCATGATTCATGATTCATGATTCATGATTCATGATTCAATTCCGGATTCATGATTCAATTCATGATTCATAATTTATGATTCATGATTCAATTCATGATTCATGATTCAAGAATCATGATTCATGATTCAATTCATGATTCATGATTCAATTCATGATTCGAATCCTGATTCAATTTATGATTTATGATTTGATTTAGGATACATGATTCATGATTCAATTCATGATTCATGATTCAATTCATGAATCATGATTCATGATTCGATTTATGATTCATGATTCATGATTCATGATTCAATTCATAATTCATGATTCATGATTCATGATTCAATTCATGATTTATGATTCATGATTCAATTCATGATTCATGATTCATGATTCATGATTCAATTCATGATTCATGATTCATGATTCATGATTCATGATTCAAATCATAATTTATGATTCATGATTCAATTCATGATTCATGATTCGATTCATGATTCTTGATTCATGATTCATGATTTGATTCATGATTCATGATTCATGATTCAATTCATGATTCATGATTCAAGTTTCATTTCATGATTCATGATTCATTATTCAATTCATGATTCATGATTCAATTCATGATTCATGATTCATAATTCAATCCATGATTCAATTCATGATTCATGATTCAATTTATTATTCATGATTCAATTCAGAATTCAATTCATGATTCATGATTCATGATTCAATTCATGATTCATGATTCATGATTCAATTCATGATTCATGATTCAATTCATAATTCATGATTCATGATTCATGATTCAATTCCTGATTCATGATTCAATTCATGATTCATAATTTATGATTCATGATTCAATTCATGATTCATGATTCAAGATTCATGATTCATGATTCAATTCATGATTTATGATTCAATTCATGATTCAAATCCTGATTCATGATTCATGATTCATGATTCATGATTCGATTTATGATTCATGATTCATGATTCATGATTAAATTCATGATTCATGATTCAATTCATGATTCATGATTCATGATTCACTTCATGATTCATGATTCATGAATTATGATTCATGATTCATGATTCAATTCATGATTCATGATTCATGATTCATGATTCAATTCATAATTCATGATTCATGATTCATGATTCAATTCATGATTCATGATTCAATTCATGATTCATGATTCATGATTCATGATTTATGATTCATGATTTAATTCATGATTCATGATTCATGATTCATGATTTATGATTCAATTCATGATTCATGTTTCATGATTCGATTCATGATTCATGATTTATGATTCAATTCATGATTCATGATTCAATTCATGAATCATGATTCATGATTCATGATTCATGATTCAATTCATGATTCATGATTCATGATTCATGATTCAATTTATGATTCATGATTCATGATTCAATTCATGATTCAATTCATGATTCATGATTCAATTCATGATTCAATTCATGATTCATGATTCTTCATTCAATTCATGATTCATGATTCAATTCATGATTCAATTCATGATTCATGATTCAATTCATGATTCATAATTCAATTCATGATTCATGATTTGATTCATAATACAATTCATGATTCAATATTCAATTCATGATTCATGATTCATGATTCAATTCCTGATTCATGAGTCATGATTCAATTCATGATTCATGATTCATGATTCAATTCTTGATTCATGGTTCGATTCATGATTTTTGATTCATGATTCGATTTATGATTCATGATTCATGATTCAATTCATGATTCATGATTCAATTCATGATTCATGATTCATGATTGAATTCATGATTTAATTCATGATTCATGATTCATGATTCAATTTATTATTCAAGATTCATGATTTAATTCATGATTCATGATTCATGATTCATGATTCAATTCCTGATTCATGATTCAATTCATGATTCATGATTCATGATTCATGATTCATGATTCAATTCCGGATTCATGATTCAATTCATGATTCATAATTTACGATTCATGATTCAATTCATGATTCATGATTCAAGAATCATGATTCATGATTCAATTCATGATTCATGATTCAATTCATGATTCGAATCCTGATTCAATTTATGATTTATGATTTGATTTAGGATACATGATTCATGATTCAATTCATGATTCATGATTCAATTCATGAATCATGATTCATGATTCGATTTATGATTCATGATTCATGATTCATGATTCAATTCATAATTCATGATTCATGATTCATGATTCAATTCATAATTAATGATTCATGATTCATGATTCATGATTCAATTCATGATTTATGATTCATGATTCAATTCATGATTCATGATTCATGATTCATGATTCATGATTCAATTCATGATTCATGATTCATGATTCAATTCATGATTCATGATTCATGATTCGATTCATGATTCATGATTCATGATTCATGATTCAATTCATTATTCATGATTCATGATTCAATTCATGATTCATGATTCATGATTCATGATTCATGATTCAATTCATGATTCATGATTCATGATTCAATTCATTATTCATGATTCATGATTCAATTCATGATTCATGATTCATGATTCATGATTCAATTCATGATTCATGATTCATGATTTGATTCATGATTCATGATCCATGATTCAATTCATGATTCATGATTTATGATTTAATTCATGATTCAATTCATGATTCGATTCATGATCCATGATTCAATTAATGATTCATGATTCATGATTCAATTCATGATTCATAATTCATGATTCATAATTCATGATTCATGATTCAATTCATGATTCATGATTCAAGATTCATGATTCATGATTCAATTCATGATTCATGATTCAATTCATGATTCGAATCCTGATTCAATTCATGATTCATGATTCATGATTCATGATTCATGATTCAATTCATGATTCATGATTCATGATTCATGATTCATGATTCAATTAATGATTCATGATTCGATTCATGATTCCTGATTCATGATTCAATTCATGATTCATGATTCATGATTCAATTTATGATTCATGATTCGATTCCTGATTCTTGATTCATGATTCATGATTTAATTCCTGATTCATGATTCAATTCATGATTCATGATTCATGATTCATGATTCGATTCTTGATTCAATTCATGATTCATGATTCATAATTTAATTCATGATTCATGATTCGATTCATGATGCATGATTAAATTCATGATTCAATTCATGATTAAATTCATGATTCAATTCATGATTCATGATTCAATTTATGATTCATGATTCATGATTCAATTAATGATTCATGATTTATGATTCAATTCATGATTCAAATCATAATTCATTATTCATGATTCATGATTCAATTCATGATTTATGATTCATGATTCATGATTCAATTCATGATTCATGATTCAATTCATTAATCGATTCATGATTTAATTCATGATTCAATTCATGATTCATGGTTCATGATTCATGATTCATGATTCAATTCATAATTCATAATTCATGATTCATGATTCATGATTCGATTCATGATTCAATTCATGATTCATGGTTCATGATTCATGATTCAATTCATGATTCATAATTCATGATTCATGATTCGATTCATGATTCATGATTCATGATTCAATTCATGATTCATAATTTATGATTCATGAATCAATTCATGATTCATAATTCAAGATTCATGATTCAATTCATGATTCATGATTCATGATTCATGATTCATGATTCAATTCATGATTCATGATTCAATTCATGATTCATGATTCATGATTTAATTCATGATTCATATTTCATTATTCATGATTCAATTCATGATTCATGATTCAATTCATTAATCGATTCATGATTCAATTCATGATTCAATTCATGATTCATGGTTCATGATTCATGATTCATGATTCAATTCATGATTCATAATTCATGATTCATGATTCGATTCATGATTCATAATTTATGATTCATGAATCAATTCATGATTCATAATTCATGATTCAATTCGTGATTCATGATTCATGATTCGATTCATGATTCATGATTTATGATTCAATTCATGATTCGAATCCTAATTCAATTTATGATTCATGATTTGATTTATGATTCATGATTCATGATTCATGATTCATGATTCAATACATGATTCATGATTCATGATTCAATTCATGATTCATGATTCATGATTCAATTCATGATTCATGATTCATGATTCAATTCATGATTCATGATTCGATTCATGATTTTTGATTAATGATTCATGATTCGATTCATGATTCATGATTCATGATTCAATTCATGATTCAATTCATGATTCTTGATTCATGATTCATGATTTGATTCATGATTCAAGATTTAATTCATGATTCATGATTCATGTTTCATTTCATGATTCATGATTGATGATTTAATTCATGATTCATGATTCATGATTCAATTCATGATTCATGATTCCTGATTCAATCCATGATTCAATTCATGATTCTTGATTCAATTTATTATTCATGATTTAATTCATTATTCAATTCATGATTCATGATTCAATTCAGGATTCAATTCATGATTCATGATTCATGATTCAATTCATGATTCATGATTCATGATTCGATTAATGATTCATGATTCATGATTCAATTCATGATTCATGATTCATGATTCAATTTGTAATTCATGATTCAATTCATGATTCATAATTTATGATTCATGATTCAATTCATGATTCATGATTCAATTCATGATTCATGATTCGATTCATGATTCCTGATTCATGATTCAATTCATGATTCATAATTTATGATTCATGATTCATGATTCAAGATTCATAATTCATGATTCAATTCATGATTCAATTCATGATTCATGATTCAATACATGATTCGAATCCTGATTCATGATTCATGATTCATGATTCGATTTATGATTCATGATTCATGATTCATGATTCAATTCATGATTCATGATTCAATTCATGATTCATGATTCGATTCATGATTTTTGATTCATGATTCATGATTCGATTCATGATTCATGATTCATGATTCACTTCATGATTCACTTCATGATTCATGATTCATGATTCATGATTCATGATTCATGATTCATGATTCAATTCATAATTCATGATTCATGATTCATGATTCAATTCATGATTCATGATTTAATTCATGATTCTTGATTCATGATTCATAATTCGATTCATGATTCATGATTCATGATTCAATTCATGATTCATGATTCATGATTCATGATTCAATTCATGATTCAAGATTCATGATTCGATTCAAGATTCATGATTCGATTCATGATTCATGATTAAATTCATGATTCGATTCATGATTCATGATTCGATTCATGATTCAAGATATAATTCATGATTCATGATTCAATTCATGATTCATAATTCATGATTCATGAATCAATTCATGATTCATAATTCATGATTCATGATTCAATTCATGATTCATGATTCATGATTCATGATTCATGATTCAATTCATGATTCATGATTCATGATTCGATTCATGATTCATGATTTATGATAAAATTCATGATTCATGATTCAATTCATGATTCATAATTCATGATTCATGATTCAATTCATGATTCATGATTCATGATTCAATTCATGATTCATGATTTATGATTCGATTCATGATTCATGATTTATGATTCAATTCATGATTCATGATTCGATTCATGATTCATGATTCATGATTCAATTCATGATTCATGATTCATGATTCATGATTCATGATTCAATTCCTGATTCATGATTCAATTCATGATTCATAATTTATGATTCATGATTCAAAAATCATGATTCAATTCATGATTCATGATTCGATTCATGATTCATGATTCATGATTCAATTCATGATTCATGATTCATGATTCAATTCATGATTCATGATTCAATTCATGATTCATTATTTGATTCATGATTTTTGATTCATGATTCATGATTCGATTCATGATTCATGATTCATGATTCAATTCATGATTCATGATTCATGATTCATGATTCAATTCATAATTCATGATTCATGATTCATGATTCAATTCATGATTCATGATTCGATTCATGATTCATGATTCATGATTCAATTCATTATTCATGATTCATGATTCAATCCATGATTCTATTCATGATTCATGATTCAATTTATTATTCATGATTTAATTCATTATTCAATTCATGATTCATGAATCAATTCAGGATTCAATTCATGATTCATGATTCATGATTCATGATTCAATTCATGATTAATGATTCAATTCCTGATTCATGATTCAATTCATGATTCATAATTTATGATTCATGATTCAATTCATGATTCATGATTCAATTCATGATTCATGATTCGATTCATGATTCATGATTCATGATTCAATTCATGATTCATGATTCATGATTCATGATTCATGATTCAATTCCTGATTCCTGATTCAATTCATGTTTCATAATTTATGATTCATGATTCAATTCATGATTCATGATTTAAGATTTATGATTCATGATTCATGATTCAATTCATGATTCATGATTCAATTCATTATTCGAATCCTGATTCATGATTCATGATTCATGATTCGATTTATGATTCATGATTCATGATTCACTTCATGATTCATGATTCATGATTCATGATTCAATTCATGATTCATGATTCAATTCATGATTCTTGATTCATGATTCATAATTCGATTCATGATTCATGATTCATGATTCAATTCATGATTCATGATTCATGATTCATGATTCAATTCATGATTCAAGATTCATGATTTGATTCATGATTCATGATTCGATTCATGATTCATGGTTCAATTCATGATTCGATTCATGATTCATGATTCGATTCATGATTCAAGATATGATTCATGATTCATGATTCAATTCATGATTCATAATTCATGATTCATGAATCAATTCATGATTCATAATTCATGATTCATGATTCAATTCATGATTCATGATTCGATTCATGATTCATGATTTATGATTCAATTAATGATTCATGATTCAATTCATGATTCATAATTCATGATTCATGATTCAATTCATGATTCATGATTCATGATTCATGATTCGATTCATGATTCATGATTCATGATTCATGATTCATGATTCAATTCATGATTCATAATTTATGATTCATGAATCAATTCATGATTCATAATTCAAGATTCATGATTCAATTCATGATTCAATTCATGATTCATGGTTCATGATTCATGATTCATGATTCAATTCATGATTCATAATTCATGATTCATGAATCGATTCATGATTCATGATTCATGATTCAATTCATGATTCATAATTTATGATTCATGAATCAATTCATGATTCATAATTCAAGATTCATGATTCAATTCATGATTCATGATTCATGATTCATGATTCAATTCATGATTCATGATTCAATTCATGATTCATGATTCATGATTTAATTCATGATTCATATTTTATTATTCATGATTCAATTCATGATTCATGATTCAATTCATTAATCGATTCATGATTCAATTCATGATTCAATTCATGATTCATGGTTCATGATTCATGATTCATGATTCAATTCATGATTCATAATTCATGATTCATGATTCGATTCATGATTCATGATTCATGATTCAATTCATGATTCATAATTTATGATTCATGAATCAATTCATGATTCATAATTCATGATTCAATTCGTGATTCATGATTCATGATTTGATTCATGATTCATGATTCAATTCATGATTCGAATCCTAATTCAATTTATGATTCATGATTTGATTTATGATTCATGATTCATGATTCATGATTCATGATTCAATTCATGATTCATGATTCATGATTCAATTCATGATTCATGATTCATGATTCAATTCATGATTCATGATTCATGATTCAATTCATGATTCATGATTCAATTCATGATTCATGATTCGATTCATGATTTTTGATTAATGATTCATGATTCGATTCATGATTCATGATTCATGATTCAATTCATGATTCAATTCATGATTCTTGATTCATGATTCATGATTTGATTCATGATTCATGATTCAAGATTTAATTCATGATTCATGATTCATGTTTCATTTCATGATTCATGATTGATGATTTAATTCATGATTCATGATTCATGATTCAATTCATGATTCATGATTCATTGATTCAATCCATGATTCAATTCATGATTCTTGATTCAATTTATTATTCATGATTTAATTCATTATTCAATTCATGATTCATGATTCAATTCAGGATTCAATTCATGATTCATGATTCATGATTCAATTCATGATTCATGATTCATGATTCAATTCATGATTCATGATTCATGATTCAATTCATGATTCATGACTTGATTAATGATTCATAATTTATGATTCATGATTCAATTCATGATTCATGATTCAATTCATGATTCATGATTCGATTCATGATTCCTGATTCATGATTCAATTCATGATTCATAATTTATGATTCATGATTCAATTCATGATTCATGATTCAAGATTCATAATTCATGATTCAATTCATGATTCAATTCATGATTCATGATTCAATACATGATTCGAATCCTGATTCATGATTTCATGATTCGATTTATGATTCATGATTCATGATTCAATTCATGATTTATGATTCAATCATGATTCATGATTCGATTCATGATTTTTGATTTATGATTCATGATTCGATTCATGATTCATGATTCATGATTCACTTCATGATTCACTTCATGATTCATGATTCATGATTCATGATTCATGATTCATGATTCAATTCATAATTCATGATTCATGATTCATGATTCAATTCATGATTCATGATTTAATTCATGATTCTTGATTCATGATTCATAATTCGATTCATGATTCATGATTCATGATTCAATTCATGATTCATGATTCATGATTCAATTCATGATTCAAGATTCATGATTCAATTCATGATTCATGATTCATGATTCATGATACATGATTCAATTCATGATTCATGATTCAATTCATGATTCGAATCCTGATTCATGATTCATGATTCATGATTCATGATTCGATTTATGATTCATGATTCAATCCATGATTCATGATTCAATTCATGATTCATAATTCGATTCATGATTCATGATTCATGATTCAATTCATGATTCATGATTCATGATTCAATTCATGATTTATGATTCATGATTCAATTCATGATTCATTATTTGATTCATGATTTTTGATTCATGATTCATGATTCGATTCATGATTCATGATTCATGATTCAATTCATGATTCATGATTCATGATTCAATTCATGATTCATGATTCAAGATTCATGATTCATGATTCAATTCATAATTCATGATTCATGATTCATGATTCAATTCATGATTCATGATTCGATTCATGATTCATGATTCATGATTCAATTCATTATTCATGATTCATGATTCAATCCATGATTCAATTCATGATTCATGATTCAATTTATTATTCATGATTTAATTCATTATTCAATTCATGATTCATGATTCAATTCAGGATTCAATTCATGATTCATGATTCATGATTCATGATTCATGATTCATGATTCATGATTCATGATTCAATTCCTGATCATGATTCAATTCATGATTTATAATTTATGATTCATGATTCAATTCATGATTCATGATTCAATTCATGATTCATGATTCGATTCATGATTCATGATTCATGATTCAATTCATGATTCATGATTCATGATTCATGATTCATGATTCAATTCCTGATTCCTGATTCAATTCATGTTTCATAATTTATGATTCATGATTCAATTCATGATTCATGATTTAAGATTTATGATTCATGATTCATGATTCAATTCATGATTCATGATTCAATTCATTATTCTAATCCTGATTCATGATTCATGATTCATGATTCGATTTATGATTCATGATTCATGATTCATGATTCAATTCATGATTCATGATTCAATTCATGATTCATGATTCAATTCATTATTCGAATCCTGATTCATGATTCATGATTCATGATTCATGATTCGATTTATGATTCATGATTCATGATTCAATTCATGATTCATGATTCAATTCATGATTCATGATTCGATTCATGATTTTTGATTCATGATTCATGATTCGATTCATGATTCATGATTCATGATTCACTTCATGATTCATGATTCATGATTCATGATTCATGATTCAATTCATGATTCATGATTCAATTCATGATTCTTGATTCATGATTCATAATTCGATTCATGATTCATGATTCATGATTCAATTCATGATTCATGATTCATGATTCATGATTCAATTCATGATTCAAGATTCATGATTGATTCATGATTCATGATTCGATTCATAATTCATGATTCAATTCATGATTCATGATTCAATTCATGATTCGATTCATGATTCATGATTCGATTCATGATTCAAGATATGATTCATGATTCATGATTCAATTCATGATTCATAATTCATGATTCATGAATCAATTCATGATTCATAATTCATGATTCATGATTCAATTCATGATTCATGATTCATGATTCGATTCATGATTCATGATTTATGATTCAAATAATGATTCATGATTCAATTCATGATTCATAATTCATGATTCATGATTCAATTCATGATTCATGATTCATGATTCAATTCATGATTCATGATTCAATTCATGATTCATGATTCATGATTCGGTTCATGATTCATGATTTATGATTCAATTCATGATTCATGATTCGATTCATGATTCATGATTCATGATTCATGATTCAATTCATGATTCATGATTCATGATTTATGATTCATGATTCAATTCATGATTCATGATTCATGATTCATGATTCAATTCATGATTCATGATTCATGATTCAATTCATGATTCATGATTCAATTCATGATTCATGATTCATGATTCATGATTCATGATTCAATTCATGATTCATGATTCGATTCATGATTCATGATTCATGATTCAATTCATGATTCATGATTCAATTCATGATTCATGATTCATGATTTATGATTCATGATTCAATTCATGATTCATGATTCATGATTAATGATCCATGATTCAATTCATGATTCATAATTCATGATTCATGATTCGATTCATGATTCATGATTCATGATTTAATTCATGATTCATAATTTATGATTCATGAATCAATTCATGATTTATAATTTATGATTCATGATTCAATTCATGATTCATGATTCAATTCATGATTCATGATTCATGATTCGATTCATAAATCATGATTTATGATTCAATTCATGATTCATGATTCATGATTCAATTCATGATTCATAATTCATGATTCATGATTCAATTCATGATTCATGATTCATGATAAATGATTCAATTCATGATTCATGATTCATGCTTCAATTCATGATTCATGATTTATGATTCAATTCATGATTTGAATCCTAATTCAATTTATGATTCATGATTTGATTTATGATTCATGATTCATGATTCATGATTCAATTCATGATTCATGATTCATGATTCAATTCATGATTCATGATTCATGATTCATGATTCAATTCATGATTCATGATTCATGATTCAATTCATGATTCATGATTCGATTCATGATTTCTGATTCATGATTTATGATTCGATTCATGATTCATGATTCATGATTCGATTCATGATTCATGATTCATGATTCATGATTCAATTCATGATTCATGATTCATGATTCAATTCATGATTCATGATTCAAATCATAATTTATGATTCATGATTCATGATTCAATTCATGATTCATGATTCGATTCATGATTCTTGATTCATGATTCATGATTTGATTCATGATTCATGATTCATGATTCAATTCATGATTCATGATTCATGTTTCATTTCATGATTCATGATTCATTATTCAATTCATGATTCATGATTCAATTCATGATTCAGGATTCATAATTCAATCCATGATTCAATTCATGATTCATGATTCAATTTATTATTCATGATTCATGATTTAATTCATTATTCATTTCATGATTCATTATTCAATTCAGAATTCAATTCATGATTCATGATTCATGATTCAATTCATGATTCATGATTCATGATTCATGATTCATGATTCATGATTCGATTCATGATTCATGATTCATGATTCAATTCATGATTCATGATTCATGATTCATGATTCATGATTCAATTCCTGATTCATGATTCAATTCATGATTCATAATTTATGATTCATGATTCAATTCATGATTCATGATTCAAGATTCATGATTCATGATTCAATTCATGATTCATGATTCAATTCATGATTCAATTCATGATTCATGATTCATGATTCATGATTCATGATTCGATTTATAATTCATGATTCATGATTCAATATTCAATTCATGATTCATGATTCAATTCATGATTCATGATTCGATTTATGATTCATGATTCATGATTCAATATTCAATTCATGATTCATGATTCAATTCATGATTCATGATTCGATTCATGATTTTTGATTCATGATTCATGATTCGATTCATGATTCATGATTCACTTCATGATTCATGATTCATGAATCATGATCCATGATTCATGATTCATGAATCATGATCCATGATTCATGATTCATGAATCATGATTCATGATTCATGATTCATGATTCAATTCATGATTCATGATTCATGATTCATGATTCATGATTCATGATTTGATTCATGATTCATGATTCATGATTCAATTCATGATTCATGATTCATGATTCATGATTCAATGCATGATTCATGATTCAATTCATAATTCATGATTCATGATTCATGATTCAATTCATGATTCATGATTCAATTCATGATTCTTGATTCATGATTCATAATTCGATTCATGATTCATGATTCATGATTCAATTCATGATTCATGATTCATGATTCATGATTCATGATTCAATTCATGATTCATGATTCAATTCATGATTCTTGATTCATGATTCATAATTCGATTCATGATTCATGATTCATGATTCAATTCATGATTCATGATTCATGATTCATGATTCAATTCATGATTCATGTTTCATGATTCGATTCATGATTCATGATTTATGATTCAATTCATGATTCATGATTCAATTCATGAATCATGATTCAATACATGTTTCATGATTCATGATTCAATTCATGATTCATGATTCATGATTCATGATTCATGATTCAATTTATGATTCATGATTCATGATTCAATTCATGATTCAATTCATGATTCATGATTCAATTCATGATTCAATTCATGATTCATGATTCTTGATTCAATTCATGATTCATGATTCAATTCATGATTCAATTCATGATTCATGATTCAATTCATGATTCATAATTCAATTCATGATTCATGATTTGATTCATGATTCAATTCATGATTCATGATTCATGATTCAATTCATGATTCATGATTCATGATTCATGATTCAATTCATGATTCATGATTCATGATTCAATTCATGATTCATGATTCGATTCATGATTTCTGATTCATGATTCATGATTCAATTCATGATTCATGATTCGATTCATGATTCTTGATTCATGATTCATGATTTGATTCATGATTCATGATTCATGATTCAATTCATGATTCATGATTCATGTTTCATTTCATGATTCATGATTCATTATTCAATTCATGCTTCATGATTCAATTCATGATTCAGGATTCATAATTCAATCCATGATTCAATTCATGATTCATGATTCAATTTATTATTCATGATTCATGATTTAATTCATTATTCATTTCATGATTCATTATTCAATTCAGAATTCAATTCATGATTCATGATTCATGATTCAATTCATGATTCATGATTCATGATTCATGATTCATGATTCATGATTCGATTCATGATTCATGATTCAATTCATGATTCATGATTCATGATTCATGATTCATGATTCAATTCCTGATTCATGATTCAAATCATGATTCATAATTTATGATTCATGATTCAATTCATGATTCATGATTCAAGATTCATGATTCATGATTCAATTCATGATTCATGATTCAATTCATGATTCAATTCATGATTCATGATTCATGATTCATGATTCGATTTATGATTCATGATTCATGATTCAATATTCAATTCATGATTCATGATTCAATTCATGATTCATGATTCGATTTATGATTCATGATTCATGATTCAATATTCAATTCATGATTCATGATTCAATTCATGATTCATGATTCGATTCATGATTTTTGATTCATGATTCATGATTCGATTCATGATTCATGATTCATGATTCACTTCATGATTCATGATTCATGAATCATGATCCATGATTCATGATTCATGAATCATGATTCATGATTCATGATTCATGATTCAATTCATGATTCATGATTCATGATTCAATTCATGATTCATGATTCAATTCATAATTCATGATTCATGATTCATGATTCAATTCATGATTCATGATTCAATTCATGATTCTTGATTCATGATTCATAATTCGATTCATGATTCATGATTCATGATTCAATTCATGATTCATGATTCATGATTCATGATTCATGATTCAATTCATGATTCATGATTCAATTCATGATTCTTGATTCATGATTCATAATTCGATTCATGATTCATGATTCATGATTCAATTCATGATTCATGATTCATGATTCATGATTCAATTCATGATTCATGTTTCATGATTCGATTCATGATTCATGATTTATGTTTCAATTCATGATTCATGATTCAATTCATGATTCATGATTCATGATTCATGATTCAATTTATGATTCATGATTCATGATTCAATTCATGATTCAATTCATGATTCATGATTCAATTCATGATTCAATTCATGATTCATGATTCTTGATTCAATTCATGATTCATGATTCAATTCATGATTCAATTCATGATTCATGATTCAATTCATGATTCATAATTCAATTCATGATTCATGATTTGATTCATAATTCAATTCATGATTCATTATTCAATTCATGATTCATGATTCATGATTCAATTCATTATTCATGATTCATGATTCAATTCATAATTCATGATTCATGATTCAATTCATGATTCATGATTCATGTTTCATTTCATGATTCATGATTCATGATTCACTTCATGATTCATGATTCAATACATGATTCATGATTCATGATTGAATTCATAATTTAATTCATGATTCATGATTCATGATTCAATTTATTATTCATGATTCATGATTTAATTCATGATTAAATTCATGATTAATGATTCATTTCAGGATTCAATTCATGATTCATGATTCATGATTCATGATTCGATTCATGATTCATGATTCATGATTCATGATTCAGTTCATGATTCATGATTCATGATTCATGATTCAATTCCTGATTCATGATTCAATTCATGATTCATAATTTATGATTCATGATTCAATTCATGATTCATGATTCAAGAATCATGATTCATGATTCAATTCATGATTCATGATTCGAATCCTCATTCAATTTATGATTTATGATTTGATTTATGATTCATGATTCATGATTCAATTCATGATTCATGATTCATGATTCAATTCATGATTCATGATTCATGATTCATGATTCGATTTATGATTCATGATTCATGATTCATGATTCAATTCATGATTCATGATTCATGATTCAATTCATAATTCATGATTCATGATTCATGATTCAATTCATAATTCATGATTCATGGTTCATGATTCATGATTTAATTCATGATTTATGATTCATGATTCAATTCATGATTCATGATTCATGATTCATGATTCATGATTCAATTCATGATTCATGATTCATGATTCAATTCATGATTCATGATTCATGATTCAATTCATGATTCATGATTCATGATTCATGATTCGATTCATGATTCATGATTCATGATTCAATTCATTATTCATGATTCATGATTCAATCATGATTCATGATTCATAATTCATGATTCATGATTCAATTCATGATTCATGATTCATGATTCGATTCATGATTCATGATCCATGATTCAATTCATGATTCATGATTCATGATTCCTGATTCATGATTCAATTCATGATTCGATTCATGATCCATGATTCAATTCATGATTCATGATTCATGATTCATGATTCATGATTCCTGATTCATGATTCAATTCATGATTCGATTCATGATCCATGATTCAATTCATGATTCATGATTCAAGATTCATGATTCATGATTCAATTCATGATTCATGATTCAATTCATGATTCGAATCCTGATTCAATTCATTATTCATGATTCATGATTCATGATTCAATTCATGATTCATGATTCAATTAATGATTCATGATTCATGATTCGATTCATGATTCCTGATTCATGATTCAATTCATGATTCATGATTCATGATTCAATTTATGATTCATGATTCGATTCATGATTCTTGATTCATGATTCATGATTCAATTCCTGATTCATGATTCGATTCTTGATTCAATTCATGATTCATGATTCATAATTTAATTCATGATTCATGATTCGATTCATGATGCATGAATAAATTCATGATTAAATTCATGATTCAATTCATGATTCATGATTCAATTTATGATTCATGATTCATGATTCAATTCATGATTCATGATTTATGATTCAATTCATGATTCAATTCATGATTCATTATTCATGATTCATGATTCAATTCATGATTTATGATTCATGATTCATGATTCAAATTATGATTCATGATTCAATTCATTAATCGTTTCATGATTCAATTCATGATTCAATTCAAAATTCATGGTTCATGATTCATGATTCATGATTCAATTTATGATTCATGATTCGATTCATGATTCATAATTTATGATTCATGAATCAATTCATGATTCATAATTCATGATTCATGATTTAATTCATGATTCATGATTCATGATTCAATTCATGATTCATGATTCAATTCATGATTCATGATTCATGATTCGATTCATGATTCATGATTTATGATTCAATTCATGATTCATGATTCATGATTTAATTCATGATTCATATTTCATGATTCATGATTCAATTCATGATTCATGGTTCATGATTCATGATTCATGATTCAATTCATGATTCATAATTTATGATTCATGAATCAATTCATGATTCATAATTCATGATTCAATTCGTGATTCATGATTCATGATTTGATTTATGATTCATGATTCATGATTCATGATTCAATTCATGATTCATGATTCATGATTCAATTCAAGATTCATGATTCATGATTCAATTCATGATTCATGATTCGATTCATGATTTTTGATTAATGATTCATGATTCGATTCATGATTCATGATTCATGATTCAATTCATGATTCATAATTCATGATTCATGATTCAATTCATGATTCATGATTCATGATTCATGATTTATGATTCAATTCATAATTCATGATTCATGATTCATGATTCAATTCATGATTCAATTCATTATTCTTGATTCATGATTCATGATTTGATTCATGATTCATGATTCATGATTTAATTCATGATTCATGATTCATGTTTCATTTCATGATTCATGATTCATGATTTAATTCATGATTCATGATTCATGATTCAATTCATGATTCATGATTCATGATTCAATCCATGATTCAATTCATGATTCATGATTCAATTTATTATTCATGATTTAATTCATTATTCAATTCATGATTCATGATTCAATTCAGGATTCAATTCATGATTCATGATTCATGATTCAATTCATGATTCATGATTCATGATTCAATTCCTAATTCATGATTCAATTCATGATTCATAATTTATGATTCATGATTCAATTCATGATTCATGATTCAATTCATGATTCATGATTCGATTCATGATTCATGATTCATGATTCAATTCATGATTTATGATTCATGATTCATGATTCAATTCCTGATTCATGATTCAATTCATGATTCATAATTTATGATTCATGATTCATGATTCATGATTCAATTCCTGATTCATGATTCAATTCATGATTCATAATTTATGATTCATGATTCAATTCATGATTCATGATTCAAGATTCATGATTCATGATTCAATTCATGATTCAAGATTCAATACATGATTCGAATCCTGATTCATGATTCATGATTCAATTCATGATTCATGATTCATGATTCATGATTCAATTCATGATTCATGATTCGATTCATGATTTTTGATTCATGATTCATGATTCGATTCATGATTCATGATTCGATTCATGATTCATGATTCATGATTCACTTCATGATTCGATTCATGATTCATGATTCATGATTCATGATTCATGATTCATGATTCAATTCATAATTCATGATTCATGATTCATGATTCAATTCATGATTCTTGATTCATGATTCATAATTCGATTCATGATTCATAATTCATGATTCATGATTCAATTCATGATTCATGATTCATGATTCATGATTCAATTCATGATTCGATTCATGATTCATGATTCGATTCATGATTCAAGATATAATTCATGATTCATGATTCATGATTCGATTCATGATTCATGATTCGATTCATGATTCATGATTCAATTCATGATTCATGATTCATGATTCGATTGATGATTCATGATTTATGATTCAATTCATGATTCATGATTCAATTCATGATTCATAATTCATGATTCATGATTCAATTCATGATTCATGATTCATGATTCATGATTTAATTCATGATTCATGATTCATGATTCGATTCATGATTCATGATTTATGATTCCATACATGATTCATGATTCGAATCATGATTCATGATTCATGATTCAATTCATGATTCATGATTCATGATTCATGATTCAATTCATGATTCATGATTCATGATTCAATTCATGATTCATGATTCATGATTCAATTCATGATTCATGATTCATGATTCAATTCATGATTCATGATTCATGATTCATGATTCAATTCATGATTCATGATTCGATTCATGATTCATGATTCATGATTCATGATTCGATTCATGATTCATGATTCATGATTCAATTCATGATTCATGATTCATGATTTAATTCATGATTCAATTCATGATTCGATTCATGATCCATGATTCAATTCATGATTCATGATTCAATTCATTATTCATGATTCAATTCATGATACATAATTCATTATTCATGATTCAAGATTCATGATTCATGATTCGATTTATGATTCATGATTCATGATTCAATTCATGATTCATGATTCATGATTCATGATTCATGATTCAATTAATGATTCATGATTCATGATTCGAATCCTGATTCAATTCATGATTCATGATTCGATTTATGATTCATGATTCATGATTCAATTCATGATTCATGATTCATGATTCATGATTCAATTCATGATTCATGATTCATGATTCGATTCATGATTCCTGATTCATGATTCAATTCATGATTCCTGATTCATGATTAGATTTATGATTCATGATTCATGATTCAATTCATGACTCATGATTCAATTCCTGATTCATGATTCAATTCATGATTCATGATTCATGATTCGATTCTTGATTCAATTCATGATTCATGATTCATAATTTAATTCATGATTCATGATTTATGATTCAATTCATGATTCAATTCATGATTCATGATTCAATTCATTAATCGATTCATTATTCAATTCATGATTCAATTCATGATTCAATTCATGATTCCTGGTTCATGATTCATGATTCATAATTTAATTCATGATTCATGATTCATGATTCGATTCATGATTCAATTCATGATTCATGATTCATAATTTAATTCATGATTCATGATTCGATTCATGATTCATGAATAAATTCATGATTCAATTCATGATTCATGATTCATGATTCATGATTCAATTTATGATTCAAGATTCATGATTCAATTCATGATTCATGATTTATGATTCAATTCATGATTCATGATTCAATTCATGATTCATGATTCATGATTCGATTCATGATTCAATTCATGATTCATGATTCATAATTTAATTCATGATTCATGATTTATGATTCAATTCATGATTCAATTCATGATTCATGATTCAATTCATTAATCGATTCATTATTCAATTCATGATTCAATTCATGATTCAATTCATGATTCCTGGTTCATGATTCATGATTCATGATTCAATTCATGATTCATAATTCATGATTCATGATTCGATTCATGATTCATGATTCATGATTCAATTCATGATACATAATTTATGATTCATGAATCAATTCATGATTCATAATTCATGATTCATGATTCAATTCATGATTCATGATTCATGATTTATGATTTAATTCATGATTCATGATTTAATTCATGATTCATGATTCATGATTCGATTCATGATTCATGATTCGATTCATGATTCATGATTTATGATTCAATTTATGATTCATGATTCATGATTCAATTCATGATTCATAATTCATGATTCATGATTCAATTCATGATTCATGATTCATGATTCATGATTCAATTCATGATTCATGATTCATGATTCGATTCATGATTCATGATTTATGATTCAATTCATGATTCGAATCCTAATTCAATTTATGATTCATGATTTGATTTATGATTCATGATTCATGATTCATGTCATGATTCATGATTCATGATTCTTGATTCAATTCATGATTCATGATTCATGACTCAATTCATGATTCATGATTTATTATTCAATTCATGATTCATGATTCATGACTCAATTCCTGATTCATGATTCAATTCATGATTCATAATTTATGATTCATGATTCAATTCATGATTCAAGAATCATGATTCATGATTCAATTCATGATTCATGATTCATGATTCATGATTCAATTCATGATTCTTGATTCATGATTCATAATTCGATTCATGATTCATAATTCATGATTCATGATTCAATTCATGATTCATGATTCATGATTCATGATTCAAGTCATGATTCGATTCATGATTCATGATTCGATTCATGATTCAAGATATAATTCATGATTCATGATTCATGATTCGATTCATGATTCATGATTCGATTCATGATTCATGATTCAATTCATGATTCATGATTCATGATTCGATTGATGATTCATGATTTATGATTCAATTCATGATTCATGATTCAATTCATGATTCATAATTCATGATTCATGATTCAATTCATGATTCATGATTCATGATTCATGATTCAATTCATGATTCATGATTCATGATTCGATTCATGATTCATGATTTATGATTCCATACATGATTCATGATTCGAATCATGATTCATGATTCATGATTCAATTCATGATTCATGATTCATGATTCATGATTCAATTCATGATTCATGGTTCATGATTCATGATTCATGATTCAATTCATGATTCATGATTCATGATTCAATTCATGATTCATGATTCATGATTCAATTCATGATTCATGATTCATGATTCATGATTCAATTCATGATTCATGATTCGATTCATGATTCATGATTCATGATTCATGATTCGATTCATGATTCATGATTCATGATTCAATTCATGATTCATGATTCATGATTCATGATTCATGATTCAATTCATGATTCATGATTCAATTAATGATTCATGATTCGATTCATGATTCATGATTCATGATTTAATTCATGATTCAATTCATGATTCGATTCATGATCCATGATTCAATTCATGATTCATGATTCAATTCATTATTCATGATTCAATTCATGATACATAATTCATGATTCATGATTCAATTCATTATTCATGATTCAAGATTCATGATTCATGATTCGATTTATGATTCATGATTCATGATTCAATTCATGATTCATGATTCATGATTCATGATTCATGATTCAATTAATGATTCATGATTCATGATTCGAATCCTGATTCAATTCATGATTCATGATTCGATTTATGATTCATGATTCATGATTCAATTCATGATTCATGATTCATGATTCATGATTCAATTCATGATTCATGATTCATGATTCGATTCATGATCCCTGATTTATGATTCAATTCATGATTCCTGATTCATGATTCGATTTATGATTCATGATTCATGATTCATGATTCATGATTCAATTCCTGATTCATGATTCAATTCATGATTCATGATTCATGATTCGATTCTTGATTCAATTCATGATTCATGATTCATAATTTAATTCATGATTCATGATTCATGATTCGATTCATGATTCAATTCATGATTCAAGATTCATAATTTAATTCATGATTCATGATTCGATTCATGATTCATGAATAAATTCATGATTCAATTCATGATTCATGATTCATGATTCATGATTCAATTTATGATTCAAGATTCATGATTCAATTCATGATTCATGATTTATGATTCAATTCATGATTCATGATTCAATTCATGATTCATGATTCATGATTCGATTCATGATTCAATTCATGATTCATGATTCATAATTTAATTCATGATTCATGATTTATGATTCAATTCATGATTCAATTCATGATTCATGATTCAATTCATTAATCGATTCATTATTCAATTCATGATTCAATTCATGATTCAATTCATGATTCCTGGTTCATGATTCATGATTCATGATTCAATTCATGATTCATAATTCATGATTCATGATTCGATTCATGATTCATGATTCATGATTCAATTCATGATACATAATTTATGATTTATGAATCAATTCATGATTCATAATTCATGATTCATGATTCAATTCATGATTCATGATTCATGATTTATGATTTAATTCATTATTCATGATTTAATTCAAGATTCATGATTCATGATTCGATTCATGATTCATGATTCGATTCATGATTCATGATTTATGATTCAATTTATGATTCATGATTCATGATTCAATTCATGATTCATAATTCATGATTCATGATTCAATTCATGATTCATGATTCATGATTCAATTCATGATTCATGATTCATGATTCGATTCATGATTCATGATTTATGATTCAATTCATGATTCGAATCCTAATTCAATTTATGATTCATGATTTGATTTATGATTCATGATTCATGATTCATGTCATGATTCATGATTCATGATTCATGATTCAATTCATGATTCATGATTCATGACTCAATTCATGATTCATGATTCATGATTCATGAATCAATTCATGATTCATGATTTATTATTCAATTCATGATTCATGATTCATGACTCAATTCCTGATTCATGATTCAATTCATGATTCATAATTTATTATTCATGATTCAATTCATGATTCAAGAATCATGATTCATGATTCAATTCATGATTCATGATTCGAATCCTGATTCAATTTATGATTTATGATTTGATCTATGATTCATGATTCATGATTCAATTCATGATTCATGATTCAATTCATGAATCATGATTCATGTTTCATGATTCGATTTATGATTCATGATTCATGATTCATGACTCAATTCATGATTCATGATTCATGATTCAATTCATAATTCATGATTCATGATTCATGATTCAATTCATAATTCATGATTCATGATTCATGATTCATGATTCATGATTCAATTCATGATTTATGATTCATGATTCAATTCATGATTCATGATTCATGATTCATGATTCATGATTCAATTCATGATTCATGATTCATGATTCAATTCATGATTCATGATTCATGATTCATGATTCAATTCATGATTCATGATTCATGATTCGATTCATGATTCATGATTCATGATTCATGATTCAATTCACTATTCATGATTAATGATTTAATTCATGATTCATGATTCATGATTCGATTCATGATTCATGATCCATGATTCAATTCATGATTCATGATTCATGATTTAATTCATGATTCAATTCATGATTCGATTCATGATCCATGATTCAATTAATGATTCATGATTCATGATTCAATTCATTATTCATGATTCAATTCATGATTCATAATTCATGATTCATGATTCAATTCATGATTCATGATTCAAGATTCATGATTCATGATTCAATTCATGATTCATGATTCAATTCATGATTCGAATCCTGATTCAATTCATGATTCATGATTCATGATTCATGATTCAATTCATGATTCATGATTCGAATCCTGATTCAATTTATGATTTATGATTTGATCTATGATTCATGATTCATGATTCAATTCATGATTCATGATTCAATTCATGAATCATGATTCATGTTTCATGATTCGATTTATGATTCATGATTCATGATTCATGACTCAATTCATGATTCATGATTCATGATTCAATTCATAATTCATGATTCATGATTCATGATTCAATTCATAATTCATGATTCATGATTCATGATTCATGATTCATGATTCAATTCATGATTTATGATTCATGATTCAATTCATGATTCATGATTCATGATTCATGATTCATGATTCAATTCATGATTCATGATTCATGATTCAATTCATGATTCATGATTCATGATTCATGATTCAATTCATGATTCATGATTCATGATTCGATTCATGATTCATGATTCATGATTCATGATTCAATTCACTATTCATGATTAATGATTTAATTCATGATTCATGATTCATGATTCGATTCATGATTCATGATCCATGATTCAATTCATGATTCATGATTCATGATTTAATTCATGATTCAATTCATGATTCGATTCATGATCCATGATTCAATTAATGATTCATGATTCATGATTCAATTCATGATTCATGATTCGAATCCTGATTCAATTTATGATTTATGATTTGATCTATGATTCATGATTCATGATTCAATTCATGATTCATGATTCAATTCATGAATCATGATTCATGTTTCATGATTCGATTTATGATTCATGATTCATGATTCATGACTCAATTCATGATTCATGATTCATGATTCAATTCATAATTCATGATTCATGATTCATGATTCAATTCATAATTCATGATTCATGATTCATGATTCATGATTCATGATTCAATTCATGATTTATGATTCATGATTCAATTCATGATTCATGATTCATGATTCATGATTCATGATTCAATTCATGATTCATGATTCATGATTCAATTCATGATTCATGATTCATGATTCATGATTCAATTCATGATTCATGATTCATGATTCGATTCATGATTCATGATTCATGATTCATGATTCAATTCACTATTCATGATTAATGATTTAATTCATGATTCATGATTCATGATTCGATTCATGATTCATGATCCATGATTCAATTCATGATTCATGATTCATGATTTAATTCATGATTCAATTCATGATTCGATTCATGATCCATGATTCAATTAATGATTCATGATTCATGATTCAATTCATTATTCATGATTCAATTCATGATTCATAATTCATGATTCATGATTCAATTCATGATTCATGATTCAAGATTCATGATTCATGATTCAATTCATGATTCATGATTCAATTCATGATTCGAATCCTGATTCAATTCATGATTCATGATTCATGATTCATGATTCAATTCATGATTCATAATTCATGATTCATGATTTAATTCATGATTCATGATTCATGATTCATGATTCAATTCATGATTCATGATTCATGATTCGATTCATGATTCATGATTCCATACATGATTCATGATTCGAATCATGATTCATGATTCATGATTCAATTCATGATTCATGATTCATGATTCATGATTCAATTCATGATTCATGATTCATGATTCATGATTCAATTCATGATTCATGATTCATGATTCAATTCATGATTCATGATTCATGATTCAATTCATGATTCATGATTCATGATTCAATTCATGATTCATGATTCGATTCATGATTCATGATTCATGATTCATGATTCGATTCATGATTCATGATTCATGATTCAATTCATGATTCATGATTCATGATTCATGATTCATGATTCAATTCATGATTCATGATTCAATTAATGATTCATGATTCGATTCATGATTCATGATTCATGATTTAATTCATGATTCAATTCATGATTCGATTCATGATCCATGATTCAATTCATGATTCATGATTCAAATCATTATTCATGATTCAATTCATGATACATAATTCATGATTCATGATTCAATTCATTATTCATGATTCAAGATTCATGATTCATGATTCGATTTATGATTCATGATTCATGATTCAATTCATGATTCATGATTCATGATTCATGATTCATGATTCAATTAATGATTCATGATTCATGATTCGAATCCTGATTCAATTCATGATTCATGATTCGATTTATGATTCATGATTCATGATTCAATTTATGATTCATGATTCATGATTCGATTCATGATTCCTGATTCATGATTCAATTCATGATTCCTGATTCATGATTCGATTTATGATTCATGATTCATGATTCATGATTCATGATTCAATTCCTGATTCATGATTCAATTCATGATTCATGATTCATGATTCGATTCTTGATTCAATTCATGATTCATGATTCATAATTTTATTCATGATTCATGATTCATGATTCGATTCATGATTCAATTCATGATTCATGATTCATAATTTAATTCATGATTCATGATTCGATTCATGATTCATGAATAAATTCATGATTCAATTCATGATTCAATTCATGATTCATGATTCATGATTCATGATTCAATTTATGATTCAAGATTCATGATTCAATTCATGATTCATGATTTATGATTCAATTCATGATTCATGATTCAATTCATGATTCATGATTCATGATTCGATTCATGATTCAATTCATGATTCATGATTCATAATTTAATTCATGATTCATGATTTATGATTCAATTCATGATTCAATTCATGATTCATGATTCAATTCATTAATCGATTCATTATTCAATTCATGATTCAATTCATGATTCAATTCATGATTCCTGGTTCATGATTCATGATTCATGATTCAATTCATGATTCATAATTCATGATTCATGATTCGATTCATGATCCATGATTCAATTCATGATTCATGATTCAAATCATTATTCATGATTCAATTCATGATACATAATTCATGATTCATGATTCAATTCATTATTCATGATTCAAGATTCATGATTCATGATTCGATTTATGATTCATGATTCATGATTCAATTCATGATTCATGATTCATGATTCATGATTCAATTAATGATTCATGATTCATGATTCGAATCCTGATTCAATTCATGATTCATGATTCGATTTATGATTCATGATTCATGATTCAATTCATGATTCATGATTCATGATTCATGATTCAATTCATGATTCATGATTCATGATTCGATTCATGATTCCTGATTCATGATTCAATTCATGATTCCTGATTCATGATTCGATTTATGATTCATGATTCATGATTCATGATTCATGATTCAATTCCTGATTCATGATTCAATTCATGATTCATGATTCATGATTCGATTCTTGATTCAATTCATGATTCATGATTCATAATTTTATTCATGATTCATGATTCATGATTCGATTCATGATTCAATTCATGATTCATGATTCATAATTTAATTCATGATTCATGATTCGATTCATGATTCATGAATAAATTCATGATTCAATTCATGATTCATGATTCATGATTCATGATTCAATTTATGATTCAAGATTCATGATTCAATTCATGATTCATGATTTATGATTCAATTCATGATTCATGATTCAATTCATGATTCATGATTCATGATTCGATTCATGATTCAATTCATGATTCATGATTCATAATTTAATTCATGATTCATGATTTATGATTCAATTCATGATTCAATTCATGATTCATGATTCAATTCATTAATCGATTCATTATTCAATTCATGATTCAATTCATGATTCAATTCATGATTCCTGGTTCATGATTCATGATTCAATTCATGATTCATAATTCATGATTCATGATTCGATTCATGATTCATGATTCATGATTCAATTCATGATACATAATTTATGATTCATGAATCAATTCATGATTCATAATTCATGATTCATGATTCAATTCATGATTCATGATTCATGATTTATGATTTAATTCATGATTCATGATTTAATTCATGATTCATGATTCATGATTCGATTCATGATTCATGATTCGATTCATGATTCATGATTTATGATTCAATTTATGATTCATGATTCATGATCCAATTCATGATTCATAATTCATGATTCATGATTCAATTCATGATTCATGATTCATGATTCGATTCATGATTCATGATTTATGATTCAATTCATGATTCGAATCCTAATTCAATTTATGATTCATGATTTGATTTATGATTCATGATTCATGATTCATGTCATGATTCATGATTCATGATTCATGATTCAATTCATGATTCATGATTCATGACTCAATTCATGATTCATGATTCATGATTCATGAATCAATTCATGATTCATGATTTATTATTCAATTCATGATTCATGATTCATGACTCAATTCCTGATTCATGATTCAATTCATGATTCATAATTTATGATTCATGATTCAATTCATGATTCAAGAATCATGATTCATGATTCAATTCATGATTCATGATTCGAATCCTGATTCAATTTATGATTTATGATTTGATTTATGATTCATGATTCATGATTCAATTCATGATTCATGATTCAATTCATGATTCATGATTCATGTTTCATGATTCGATTTATGATTCATGATTCATGATTCATGACTCAATTCATGATTCATGATTCATGATTCAATTCATAATTCATGATTCATGATTCATGATTCAATTCATAATTCATGATTCATGATTCATGATTCATGATTCATGATTCATGATTCAATTCATGATTTATGATTCATGATTCAATTCATGATTCATGATTCATGATTCATGATTCATGATTCAATTCATGATTCATGATTCATGATTCAATTCATGATTCATGATTCATGATTCATGATTCAATTCATGATTCATGATTCATGATTCGATTCATGATTCATGATTCATGATTCATGATTCAATTCACTATTCATGATTAATGATTCAATTCATGATTCATGATTCATGATTCGATTCATGATTCATGATCCATGATTCAATTCATGATTCATGATTCATGATTTAATTCATGATTCAATTCATGATTCGATTCATGATCCATGATTCAATTAATGATTCATGATTCATGATTCAATTCATTATTCATGATTCAATTCATGATTCATGATTCAAGATTCATGATTTATGATTCGATTCCTGATTCATGATTCAATTCATGATTCATGATTCATGATTCAATTTATGATTTATGATTCGATTCATGATTCTTGATTCATGATTCATGATTCAATTCCTGATTCATGATTCAATTCATGATTCATGATTCGATTCTTGATTCAATTCATGATTCATGATTCATAATTTAATTCATGATTCATGATTCGATTCATGATGCATGATTAAATTCATGATTCAATTCATGAGTAAATTCATGATTCAATTCATGATTCATGATTCAATTTATGATTCATGATTCGAGATTCAATTCATGATTCATGATTTATGATTCAATTCATGATTCAATTCATGATTCATTATTCATGATTCATGATTTATGATTCATGATTCATGATTCAATTCATGATTCATGATTCAATTCATTAATCGATTCATGATTCAATTCATGATTCAATTCAAGATTCATGGTTCATGATTCATGATTCATGATTCAATTCATGATTCAATTCATGATTCATGGTTCATGATTCATGATTCATGATTCAATTCATGATTCATAATTCATGATTCATGATTCGATTCATGATTCATGATTCATGATTCAATTCATGATTCATAATTTATGATTCATGAATCAATTCATGATTCATAATTCATGATTCATGATTCAATTCATGATTCATGATTCATGATTCAATTCATGATTCATGATTCAATTCATGATTCATGATTCATGATTCGATTCATGATTCATGATTTATGATTCAATTCATGAATCATGATTCATGATTTAATTCATGATTCATATTTCATGATTCATGATTCAATTCATGATTAATGATTCAATTCATTAATCGATTCATGATTCAATTCATGATTCAATTCATGATTCATGGTTCATGATTCATGATTCATGATTCAATTCATGATTCATAATTCATGATTCATGATTCGATTCATGATTCATGATTCATGATTCAATTCATGATTCATAATTTATGATTCATGAATCAATTCATGATTCATAATTCATGATTCAATTCGTGATTCATGATTCATGATTCGATTCATGATTCATGATTTATGATTCAATTCATGATTCGAATCCTAATTCAATTTATGATTCATGATTTGATTTATGATTCATGATTCATGATTCATGATTCATGATTCAATTCATGATTCATGATTCAATTCATGATTCATGATTCATGATTCAATTCATGATTCATGATTTAATTCATGATTCATAATTCGATTCATGATTTTTGATTAATGATTCATGATTCGATTCATGATTCATGATTCATGATTCAATTCATGATTCATAATTCATGATTCATGATTCAATTCATGATTCATGATTCATGATTCATGATTTATGATTCTATTCATAATTCATGATTCATGATTCATGATTTGATTCATGATTCATGATTCATGATTTAATTCATGATTCATGATTCATGTTTCATTTCATGATTCATGATTGATGATTTAATTCATGATTCATGATTCAATTCATGATTCATGATTCATGATTCAATCCATGATTCAATTCATGATTCATGATTCAATTTATTATTCATGATTTAATTCATTATTCAATTCATGATTCATGATTCAATTCATGATTCAATTCATGATTCATGATTCATGATTCAATTCATGATTCATGATTCATGATTCAATTCATGATTCATGATTCGATTAATGATTCATGATTCATGATTCAATTCATGATTCATGATTCATGATTCAATTCATGATTCATGATTCGATTAATGATTCATGATTCAATTCATGATTCATGATTCATGATTCAATTCCTAATTCATGATTCAATTCATGATTCATAATTTATGATTCATGATTCAATTCATGATTCATGATTCAATTCATGATTCATGATTTGATTCATGATTCATGATCCATGATTCAATTCATGATTCATGATTCATGATTCATGATTCATGATTCAATTCCTGATTCATGATTCAATTCATGATTCATAATTTATGATTCATGATTCAATTCATGATTCATGATTCAAGATTCATAATTCATTATTCAATTCATGATTCATGATTCAATACATGATTCGAATCCTGATTCATGATTCATGATTCATGATTCGATTTATGATTCATGATTCATGATTCATGATTCAATTCATGATTCATGATTCGATTCATGATTCATGATTCGATTCATGATTTTTGATTCATGATTCATTATTCGATTCATGATTCATGATTCGATTCATGATTCATGATTCATGATTCACTTCATGATTCATGATTCATGATTCATGATTCAATACATGATTCATGATTCATGATTTGATTCATGATTCATGATTTATGATTCAATTTATGATTCATGATTCATAATTCAATACATGATTCATGATTTAATTCATGATTCATGATTCATGATTCGATTCATGATTCATGATTTATGATTCAATTTATGATTCATGATTCATAATTCAATTCATGATTCATAATTCATGATTCATGATTTAATTCATAATTCATGATTCATGATTCAATTCATGATTCATGATTCAATTCATGATTCTTGATTCATGATTCATAATTAGATTCATGATTTATGATTCATGATTCAATTCATGATTCAAGATTCATGATTCGATTCATGATTCATGATTCGATTCATGATTCATGATTAAATTCATGATTCGATTCATGATTCATGATTCGATTCATGATTCAAGATATAATTCATGATTCATGATTCAATTCATGATTCATAATTCATGATTCATGAATCAATTCATGATTCATAATTCATGATTCAATTCATGATTCATGATTCATGATTCATGATTCATGATTCAATTCATGATTCATGATTCATGATTCGATTCATGATTCATGATTTATGATTCAATTCATGATTCATGATTCAATTCATGATTCATAATTCATGATTCATGATTCAATTCATGATTCATGATTCATGATTCAATTCATGATTCATAATTCATGATTCATGATTCAATTCATGATTCATGATTCATGATTCAATTCATGATTCATGATTCATGATTCAATTCATGATTCATGATTCGATTCATGATTCATGATTCATGATTCATGATTCGATTCATGATTCATGATTCATGATTCATGATTCAGTTCATGATTCATGATTCATGATTCATGATTCGATTCATGATTCATGATTCATGATTCAATTCATGATACATGATTCGATTCATGATTCATGATACATGATTCAATTCATGATTCATGATTCATGATTTAATTCATCATTCAATTCATGATTCGATTCATGATCCATGATTCAATTCATGATTCATGATTCAATTCATTATTCATGATTCAATTCATGATACATAATTCATGATTCATGATTCAATTCATGATTCATGATTCAAGATTCATGATTCATGATTCGATTTATGATTCATGATTCATGATTCATGATTCAATTCATGATTCATGATTCATGATTCATGATTTATGATTCAATTAATGATTCATGATTCATGATTCATGATTCATGATTCAATTAATGATTCATGATTCATGATTCGAATCCTGATTCAATTCATGATTCATGATTCGATTTATGATTCATGATTCATGATTCAATTCATGATTCATGATTCATGATTCATGATTCATGATTCAATTAATGATTCATGATTCATGATTCGATTCATGATTCCTGATTCATGATTCAATTCATGATTCATGATTCATGATTCAATTTATGATTCATGATTCGATTCATGATTCTTGATTCATGATTCATGATTCAATTCCTGATTCATGATTCATAATTTAATTCATGATTCATGATTCGATTCATGATTCATGATTAAATTCATGATTCAATTCATGATTCATGATTCATGATTCAATTTTTGATTCAAGATTCATGATTCAATTCATGATTCATGATTTATGATTCAATTCATGATTCATGATTCAATTCATGATTCATGATTCATGATTCTATTCATGATTCAATTCATGATTCATGATTCATAATTTAATTCATGATTCATGATTCGATTCATGATTCATGATTAAATTCATGATTCATTTCATGATTCATGATTCATGATTCAATTTATGATTCATGATTCATGATTCAATTCATGATTCATGATTTATGATTCAATTCATGATTCAATTCATGATTCATTATTCATGATTCATGATTCAATTCATGATTAATGATTCATGATTCATGATTCGATTCATGATTCATGATTCAATTCATGATACATAATTTATGATTCATGAATCAATTCATGATTCATAATTCATGATTCATGATTCAATTCATGATTCATGATACATGATTTATGATTCAATACATGATTCATGATTTAATTCATGATTCATGATTCATGATTCGATTCATGATTCATGATTTAGGATTCAATTTATGATTCATGATTCATAATTCAATTCATGATTCATAATTCATGATTCATGATTCAATTCATGATTCATGATTCATGATTCATGATTCAATTCATGATTCATGATTCATGATTCGATTCATGATTCATGATTTATGATTCAATTCATTATTCGAATCCTAATTCAATTTATGATTCATGATTTGATTTATGATTCCTGATTCATGATTCGATTTATGATTCATGATTCATGATTCATGATTCATGATTCAATTCCTGATTCATGATTCAATTCATGATTCATGATTCATGATTCGATTCTTGATTCAATTCATGATTCATGATTCATAATTTAATTCATGATTCATGATTCATGATTCGATTCATGATTCAATTCATGATTCATGATTCATAATTTAATTCATGATTCATGATTCGATTCATGATTCATGAATAAATTCATGATTCAATTCATGATTCATGATTCATGATTCATGATTCAATTTATGATTCAAGATTCATGATTCAATTCATGATTCATGATTTATGATTCAATTCATGATTCATGATTCAATTCATGATTCATGATTCATGATTTGATTCATTATTCAATTCATAATTCATGATTCATAATTTAATTCATGATTCATGATTTATGATTCAATTCATGATTCAATTCATGATTCATGATTCAATTCATTAATCGATTCATTATTCAATTAATGATTCAATTCATGATTCAATTCATGATTCCTGGTTCATGATTCATGATTCATGATTCAATTCATGATTCATAATTCATGATTCATGATTCGATTCATGATTCATGATTCATGATTCAATTCATGATACATAATTTATGATTCATGAATCAATTCATGATTCATAATTCATGATTCATGATTCAATTCATGATTCATGATTCATGATTTATGATTTAATTCATGATTCATGATTTAATTCATGATTCATGATTCATGATTCGATTCATGATTCATGATTCGATTCATGATTCATGATTTATGATTCAATTTATGATTCATGATTCATGATTCAATTCATGATTCATAATTCATGATTCATGATTCAATTCATGATTCATGATTCATGATTCATGATTCAATTCATGATTCATGATTCATGATTCGATTCATGATTCATGATTTATGATTCAATTCATGATTCGAATCCTAATTCAATTTATGATTCATGATTTGATTTATGATTCATGATTCATGATTCATGTCATGATTCATGATTCATGATTCATGATTCAATTCATGATTCATGATTCATGACTCAATTCATGATTCATGATTCATGAATCAATTCATGATTCATGATTTATTATTCAATTCATGATTCATGATTCATGACTCAATTCCTGATTCATGATTCAATTCATGATTCATAATTTATGATTCATGATTCAATTCATGATTCAAGAATCATGATTCATGATTCAATTCATGATTCATGATTCGAATCCTGATTCAATTTATGATTTATGATTTGATTTATGATTCATGATTCATGATTCAATTCATGATTCATGATTCAATTCATGATTCATGATTCATGTTTCATGATTCGATTTATGATTCATGATTCATGATTCATGACTCAATTCATGATTCATGATTCATGATTCAATTCATAATTCATGATTCATGATTCATGATTCAATTCATAATTCATGATTCATGATTCATGATTCATGATTCACGATTCAATTCATGATTTATGATTCATGATTCAATTCATGATTCATGATTCATGATTCATGATTCATGATTCAATTCATGATTCATGATTCATGATTCGATTCATGATTCATTAACCATGATTCAATTCATGATTCATGATTCATGATTTAATTCATGATTCAATTCATGATTCGATTCATGATCCATGATTCAATTAATGATTCATGATTCATGATTCAATTCATTATTCATGATTCAATTCATGATTCATAATTCATGATTCATGATTCAATTCATGATTCATGATTCAAGATTCATGATTCATGATTCAATTCATGATTCATGATTCAATTCATGATTCGAATCCTGATTCAATTCATGATTCATGATTCATGATTCATGATTCAATTCATGATTCATGATTCATGATTCAATTCATGATTCATGATTCATGATTCATGATTCAATTCATGAATTATGATTCATGATTCATGATTCGATTCATGATTCATGATTTATGATTCCATACATGATTCATGATTCGAATCATGATTCATGATTCATGATTCAATTCATGATTCATGATTCATGATTCATGATTCAATTCATGATTCATGATTCAATTCATGATTCAATTCATGATTCATGATTCATGATTCAATTCATGATTCATGATTCATGATTCAATTCATGATTCATGATTCATGATTCATGATTCAATTCATGATTCATGATTCGATTCATGATTCATGATTCATGATTCATGATTCGATTCATGATTCATGATTCATGATTCAATTCATGATTCATGATTCATGATTCATGATTCATGATTCAATTCATGATTCATGATTCAATTAATGATTCATGATTCGATTCATGATTCATGATTCATGATTTAATTCATGATTCAATTCATGATTCGATTCATGATCCATGATTCAATTCATGATTCATGATTCAAATCATTATTCATGATTCAATTCATGATACATAATTCATGATTCATGATTCAATTCATTATTCATGATTCAAGATTCATGATTCATGATTCGATTTATGATTCATGATTCATGATTCAATTCATGATTCATGATTCATGATTCATGATTCAATTCATGATTCATGATTCATGATTCGATTCATGATTCCTGATTCATGATTCAATTCATGATTCCTGATTCATGATTCGATTTATGATTCATGATTCATGATTCATGATTCATGATTCAATTCCTGATTCATGATTCAATTCATGATTCATGATTCATGATTCGATTCTTGATTCAATTCATGATTCATGATTCATAATTTAATTCATGATTCATGATTCATGATTCGATTCATGATTCAATTCATGATTCATGATTCATAATTTAATTCATGATTCATGATTCGATTAATGATTCATGAATAAATTCATGATTCAATTCATGATTCATGATTCATGATTCATGATTCAATTTATGATTCAAGATTCATGATTCAATTCATGATTCATGATTTATGATTCAATTCATGATTCATGATTCAATTCATGATTCATGATTCATGATTCGATTCATGATTCAATTCATGATTCATGATTCATAATTTAATTCATGATTCATGATTTATGATTCAATTCATGATTCAATTCATGATTCATGATTCAATTCATTAATCGATTCATTATTCAATTCATGATTCAATTCATGATTCAATTCATGATTCCTGGTTCATGATTCATGATTCATGATTCAATTCATGATTCATAATTCATGATTCATGATTCGATTCATGATTCATGATTCATGATTCAATTCATGATACATAATTTATGATTCATGAATCAATTCATGATTCATAATTCATGATTCATGATTCAATTCATGATTCATGATTCATGATTTATGATTTAATTCATGATTCATGATTTAATTCATGATTCATGATTCATGATTCGATTCATGATTCATGATTCGATTCATGATTCATGATTTATGATTCAATTTATGATTCATGATTCATGATTCAATTCATGATTCATAATTCATGATTCATGATTCAATTCATGATTCATGATTCATGATTCATGATTCAATTCATGATTCATGATTCATGATTCGATTCAAGATTCATGATTTATGATTCAATTCATGATTCGAATCCTAATTCAATTTATGATTCATGATTTGATTTATGATTCATGATTCATGATTCATGTCATGATTCATGATTCATGATTCATGATTCATGATTCAATTCATGATTCATGATTCATGACTCAATTCATGATTCATGATTCATGATTCATGAATCAATTCATGATTCATGATTTATTATTCAATTCATGATTCATGATTCATGACTCAATTCCTGATTCATGATTCAATTCATGATTCATAATTTATGATTCATGATTCAATTCATGATTCAAGAATCATGATTCATGATTCAATTCATGATTCATGATTCGAATCCTGATTCAATTTATGATTTATGATTTGATTTATGATTCATGATTCAATTCATGATTCATGATTCAATTCATGATTCATGTTTCATGATTCGATTTATGATTCATGATTCATAATTCATGACTCAATTCATGATTCATGATTCATGATTCAATTCATAATTCATGATTCATGATTCATGATTCAATTCATAATTCATGATTCATGATTCATGATTCATGATTCATGATTCATGATTCATGATTCAATTCATGATTTATGATTCATGATTCAATTCATGATTCATGATTCATGATTCATGATTCATGATTCAATTCATGATTCATGATTCATGATTCAATTCATGATTCATGATTCATGATTCATGATTCATGATTCAATTCATGATTCATGATTCATGATTCGATTCATGATTCATGATTCATGATTCATGATTCAATTCACTATTCATGATTAATGATTCAATTCATGATTCATGATTCATGATTCGATTCATGATTCATGATCCATGATTCAATTCATGATTCATGATTCATGATTTAATTCATGATTCAATTCATGATTCGATTCATGATCCATGATTCAATTAATGATTCATGATTCATGATTCAATTCATTATTCATGATTCAATTCATGATTCATAATTCATGATTCATGATTCAATTCATGATTCATGATTCAAGATTCATGATTCATGATTCAATTCATGATTCATGATTCAATTCATGATTCGAATCCTGATTCAATTCATGATTCATGATTCATGATTCATGATTCAATTCATGATTCATGATTCATGATTCATGATTCAATTAATGATTCATGATTTATGATTCGATTCATGATTCCTGATTCATGATTCAATTCATGATTCATGATTCATGATTCAATTTATGATTTATGATTCGATTCATGATTCTTGATTCATGATTCATGATTCAATTCCTGATTCATGATTCAATTCATGATTCATGATTCATGATTCGATTCTTGATTCAATTCATGATTCATGATTCATAATTTAATTTATGATTTATGATTCGATTCATGATGCATGATTAAATTCATGATTCAATTCATGAGTAAATTCATGATTCAATTCATGATTCATGATTCAATTTATGATTCATGATTCGAGATTCAATTCATGATTCATGATTTATGATTCAATTCATGATTCAATTCATGATTCATTATTCATGATTCATGATTTATGATTCATGATTCATGATTCAATTCATGATTCATGATTCAATTCATTAATCGATTCATGATTCAATTCATGATTCAATTCAAGATTCATGGTTCATGATTCATGATTCATGATTCAATTCATGATTCAATTCATGATTCATGGTTCATGATTCATGATTCATGATTCAATTCATGATTCATAATTCATGATTCATGATTCGATTCATGATTCATGATTCATGATTCAATTCATGATTCATAATTTATGATTCATGAATCAATTCATGATTCATAATTCATGATTCATGATTCAATTCATGATTCATGATTCATGATTCATAATTCAATTCATGATTCATGATTCAATTCATGATTCATGATTCATGATTCGATTCATGATTCATGATTTATGATTCAATTCATGATTCATGATTCATGATTTAATTCATGATTCATATTTCATGATTCATGATTCAATTCATGATTAATGATTCAATTCATTAATCGATTCATGATTCAATTCATGATTCAATTCATGATTCATGGTTCATGATTCATGATTCATGATTCAATTCATGATTCATAATTCATGATTCATAATTCATGATTCATGATTCGATTCATGATTCATGATTCATGATTCAATTCATGATTCATAATTTATGATTCATGAATCAATTCATGATTCATAATTCATGATTCAATTCGTGATTCATGATTCATGATTCGATTCATGATTCATGATTTATGATTCAATTCATGATTCGAATCCTAATTCAATTTATGATTCATGATTTGATTTATGATTCATGATTCATGATTCATGATTCATGATTCAATTCATGATTCATGATTCAATTCATGATTCATGATTCATGATTCGATTCTTGATTCAATTCATGATTCATGATTCATAATTTAATTCATGATTCATGATTCATGATTCGATTCATGATTCAATTCATGATTCATGATTCATAATTTAATTCATGATTCATGATTCGATTAATGATTCATGAATAAATTCATGATTCAATTCATGATTCATGATTCATGATTCATGATTCAATTTATGATTCAAGATTCATGATTCAATTCATGATTCATGATTTATGATTCAATTCATGATTCATGATTCAATTCATGATTCATGATTCGATTCATGATTCAATTCATGATTCATGATTCATAATTTAATTCATGATTCATGATTTATGATTCAATTCATGATTCAATTCATGATTCATGATTCAATTCATTAATCGATTCATTATTCAATTCATGATTCAATTCATGATTCAATTCATGATTCCTGGTTCATGATTCATGATTCATGATTCAATTCATGATTCATAATTCATGATTCATGATTCGATTCATGATTCATGATTCATGATTCAATTCATGATACATAATTTATGATTCATGAATCAATTCATGATTCATAATTCATGATTCATGATTCAATTCATGATTCATGATTCATGATTTATGATTTAATTCATGATTCATGATTTAATTCATGATTCATGATTCATGATTCGATTCATGATTCATGATTCGATTCATGATTCATGATTTATGATTCAATTTATGATTCATGATTCATGATTCAATTCATGATTCATAATTCATGATTCATGATTCAATTCATGATTCATGATTCATGATTCATGATTCAATTCATGATTCATGATTCATGATTCGATTCATGATTCATGATTTATGATTCAATTCATGATTCGAATCCTAATTCAATTTATGATTCATGATTTGATTTATGATTCATGATTCATGATTCATGTCATGATTCATGATTCATGATTCATGATTCAATTCATGATTTATGATTCATGACTCAATTCATGATTCATGATTCATGATTCATGAATCAATTCATGATTCATGATTTATTATTCAATTCATGATTCATGATTCATGACTCAATTCCTGATTCATGATTCAATTCATGATTCATAATTTATGATTCATGATTCAATTCATGATTCAAGAATCATGATTCATGATTCAATTCATGATTCATGATTCGAATCCTGATTCAATTTATGATTTATGATTTGATTTATGATTCATGATTCAATTCATGATTCATGATTCAATTCATGATTCATGTTTCATGATTCGATTTATGATTCATGATTCATAATTCATGACTCAATTCATGATTCATGATTCATGATTCAATTCATAATTCATGATTCATGATTCATGATTCAATTCATAATTCATGATTCATGATTCATGATTCATGATTCATGATTCATGATTCATGATTCAATTCATGATTTATGATTCATGATTCAATTCATGATTCATGATTCATGATTCATGATTCATGATTCAATTCATGATTCATGATTCATGATTCAATTCATGATTCATGATTCATGATTCATGATTCATGATTCAATTCATGATTCATGATTCATGATTCGATTCATGATTCATGATTCATGATTCATGATTCAATTCACTATTCATGATTAATGATTCAATTCATGATTCATGATTCATGATTCGATTCATGATTCATGATCCATGATTCAATTCATGATTCATGATTTAATTCATGATTCAATTCATGATTCGATTCATGATCCATGATTCAATTAATGATTCATGATTCATGATTCAATTCATTATTCATGATTCAATTCATGATTCATAATTCATGATTCATGATTCAATTCTTGATTTATGATTCAAGATTCATGATTCATGATTCAATTCATGATTCATGATTCAATTCATGATTCGAATCCTGATTCAATTCATGATTCATGATTCATGATTCATGATTCAATTCATGATTCATGATTCATGATTCATGATTCAATTAATGATTCATGATTTATGATTCGATTCATGATTCCTGATTCATGATTCAATTCATGATTCATGATTCATGATTCAATTTATGATTTATGATTCGATTCATGATTCTTGATTCATGATTCAATTCCTGATTCATGATTCAATTCATGATTCATGATTCATGATTCGATTCTTGATTCAATTCATGATTCATGATTCATAATTTAATTCATGATTTATGATTCGATTCATGATGCATGATTAAATTCATGATTCAATTCATGAGTAAATTCATGATTCAATTCATGATTCATGATTCAATTTATGATTCATGATTCGAGATTCAATTCATGATTCATGATTTATGATTCAATTCATGATTCAATTCATGATTCATTATTCATGATTCATGATTTATGATTCATGATTCATGATTCAATTCATGATTCATGATTCAATTCATTAATCGATTCATGATTCAATTCATGATTCAATTCAAGATTCATGGTTCATGATTCATGATTCATGATTCAATTCATGATTCAATTCATGATTCATGGTTCATGATTCATGATTCATGATTCAATTCATGATTCATAATTCATGATTCATGATTCGATTCATGATTCATGATTCATGATTCAATTCATGATTCATAATTTATGATTCATGAATCAATTCATGATTCATAATTCATGATTCATGATTCAATTCATGATTCATGATTCATGATTCATGATTCAATTCATGATTCATGATTCAATTCATGATTCATGATTCATGATTCGATTCATGATTCATGATTTATGATTCAATTCATGATTCATGATTCATGATTTAATTCATGATTCATATTTCATGATTCATGATTCAATTCATGATTAATGATTCAATTCATTAATCGATTCATGATTCAATTCATGATTCAATTCATGATTCATGGTTCATGATTCATGATTCATGATTCAATTCATGATTCATAATTCATGATTCATGATTCGATTCATGATTCATGATTCATGATTCAATTCATGATTCATAATTTATGATTCATGAATCAATTCATGATTCATAATTCATGATTCAATTCGTGATTCATGATTCATGATTCGATTCATGATTCATGATTTATGATTCAATTCATGATTCGAATCCTAATTCAATTTATGATTCATGATTTGATTTATGATTCATGATTCATGATTCATGATTCATGATTCAATTCATGATTCATGATTCAATTCATGATTCATGATTCATGATTCAATTCATGATTCATGATTTAATTCATGATTCATGATTCGATTCATGATTTTTGATTAATGATTCATGATTCGATTCATGATTCATGATTCATGATTCAATTCATGATTCATAATTCATGATTCATGATTCAATTCATGATTCATGATTTATGATTCAATTCATAATTCATGATTCATGATTCATGATTCATGATTCAATTCATGATTCATGATTCATGATTCGATTCATGATTCATGATTCATGATTCATGATTCATGATTCATGATTCATGATTCAATTCATGATTTATGATTCATGATTCAATTCATGATTCATGATTCATGATTCATGATTCAATTCATGATTCATGATTCATGATTCAATTCATGATTCATGATTCATGATTCATGATTCATGATTCAATTCATGATTCATGATTCATGATTCGATTCATGATTCATGATTCATGATTCATGATTCAATTCACTATTCATGATTAATGATTCAATTCATGATTCATGATTCATGATTCGATTCATGATTCATGATCCATGATTCAATTCATGATTCATGATTCATGATTTAATTCATGATTCAATTCATGATTCGATTCATGATCCATGATTCAATTAATGATTCATGATTCATGATTCAATTCATTATTCATGATTCAATTCATGATTCATAATTCATGATTCATGATTCAATTCATGATTCATGATTCAAGATTCATGATTCATGATTCAATTCATGATTCATGATTCAATTCATGATTCGAATCCTGATTCAATTCATGATTCATGATTCATGATTCATGATTCAATTCATGATTCATGATTCATGATTCATGATTCAATTAATGATTCATGATTTATGATTCGATTCATGATTCCTGATTCATGATTCAATTCATGATTCATGATTCATGATTCAATTTATGATTTATGATTCGATTCATGATTCTTGATTCATGATTCATGATTCAATTCCTGATTCATGATTCAATTCATGATTCATGATTCGATTCTTGATTCAATTCATGATTCATGATTCATAATTTAATTCATGATTTATGATTCGATTCATGATGCATGATTAAATTCATGATTCAATTCATGAGTAAATTCATGATTCAATTCATGATTCATGATTCAATTTATGATTCATGATTCGAGATTCAATTCATGATTCATGATTTATGATTCAATTCATGATTCAATTCATGATTCATTATTCATGATTCATGATTTATGATTCATGATTCATGATTCAATTCATGATTCATGATTCAATTCATTAATCGATTCATGATTCAATTCATGATTCAATTCAAGATTCATGGTTCATGATTCATGATTCATGATTCAATTCATGATTCAATTCATGATTCATGGTTCATGATTCATGATTCATGATTCAATTCATGATTCATGATTCATAATTCATGATTCATGATTCGATTCATGATTCATGATTCATGATTCAATTCATGATTCATAATTTATGATTCATGAATCAATTCATGATTCATAATTCATGATTCAATTCGTGATTCATGATTCATGATTCGATTCATGATTCATGATTTATGATTCAATTCATGATTCGAATCCTAATTCAATTTATGATTCATGATTTGATTTATGATTCATGATTCATGATTCATGATTCATGATTCAATTCATGATTCATGATTCAATTCATGATTCATGATTCATGATTCAATTCCTGATTCATGATTCAATTCATGATTCATGATTCATGATTCGATTCTTGATTCAATTCATGATTCATGATTCATAATTTAATTCATGATTCATGATTCATGATTCGATTCATGATTCAATTCATGATTCATGATTCATAATTTAATTCATGATTCATGATTCGATTAATGATTCATGAATAAATTCATGATTCAATTCATGATTCATGATTCATGATTCATGATTCAATTTATGATTCAAGATTCATGATTCAATTCATGATTCATGATTTATGATTCAATTCATGATTCATGATTCAATTCATGATTCATGATTCATGATTCGATTCATGATTCAATTCATGATTCATGATTCATAATTTAATTCATGATTCATGATTTATGATTCAATTCATGATTCAATTCATGATTCATGATTCAATTCATTAATCGATTCATTATTCAATTCATGATTCAATTCATGATTCAATTCATGATTCCTGGTTCATGATTCATGATTCATGATTCAATTCATGATTCATAATTCATGATTCATGATTCGATTCATGATTCATGATTCATGATTCAATTCATGATACATAATTTATGATTCATGAATCAATTCATGATTCATAATTCATGATTCATGATTCAATTCATGATTCATGATTCATGATTTATGATTTAATTCATGATTCATGATTTAATTCATGATTCATGATTCATGATTCGATTCATGATTCATGATTCGATTCATGATTCATGATTTATGATTCAATTTATGATTCATGATTCATGATTCAATTCATGATTCATAATTCATGATTCATGATTCAATTCATGATTCATGATTCATGATTCATGATTCAATTCATGATTCATGATTCATGATTCGATTCATGATTCATGATTTATGATTCAATTCATGATTCGAATCCTAATTCAATTTATGATTCATGATTTGATTTATGATTCATGATTCATGATTCATA
>NW_027445997.1:0-32500 GCF_038048845.1 Mixophyes fleayi
TCCTCCCTCTCCGTCTCTCCCGCCCTCTTCGTCTCCGTCTCCCCCGCCCCCTTCGTCTCCGTCTCCCCCGCCCCCTTCGTCTCCGTCTCCCCCCGCCCCCTTCGTCTCCGTCTCCCCCCGCCCCCTTCGTCTCCGTCTCCCCCCGCCCCCTTCGTCTCCGTCTCCCCCGCCCTCTTCGTCTCCGTCTCTCCCGCCCTCTCTTTGTCTCTCCCGCCCTCTTGTCTCCGTCTCTCCCTCCCTCTCCCCTGCCCTCTCCCTCTCCGTCTCTCCCGCCCTCTCCGTCTCTCCCTCCCTCTCCGTCTCTCCCTCCCTCTCCGTCTCTCCCTCCCTCTCCGTCTCTCCCGCCCTCTTCGTCTCCGTCTTTCCTGCCCTTTTCGTCTCCGTCTTTCCTGCCCTCTTCGCCTCCGTCTCTCCCGCCCTCTCCATCTTCGTCTCTCCCTCCCTCTCCGTCTCTCCCGCCCTCTCCGTCTCCGTCTCTCCCGCCCTCTCCGTCTCTCCCGCCCTCTTCGTCTCCGTCTCTCCCGCCCTCTTCGTCTCCGTCTCTCCCGCCCTCTTCGTCTCCGTATCTCCCACCCTCTTCGTCTCCGTCTCTCCCGCCCTCTTCGTCTCCGTATCTCCCACCCTCTTCGTCTCCGTCTCCCCCGCCCTCTTCGTCTCCGTCTCCCCCGCCCTCTTCGTCTCCGTCTCTCCCTCCCTCTCCCCTGCCCTCTCCCTCTCCGTCTCTCCCGCCCTCTCCGTCTCTCCCTCCCTCTCCGTCTCTCCCTCCCTCTCCGTCTCTCCCTCCCTCTCCGTCTCTCCCTCCCTCTCCGTCTCTCCCGCCCTCTTCGTCTCCGTCTTTCCTGCCCTCTTCGTCTCCGTCTTTCCTGCCCTCTTCGCCTCCGTCTCTCCCGCCCTCTCCATCTTCGTCTCTCCCTCCCTCTCCGTCTCTCCCGCCCTCTCCGTCTCCGTCTCTCCCGCCCTCTCCGTCTCTCCCTCCCTCTCCGTCTCTCCCCGCCCTCTTCGTCTCCGTCTCTCCCGCCCTCTTCGTCTCCGTATCTCCCACCCTCTTCGTCTCCGTATCTCCCGCCCTCTTCGTCTCCGTATCTCCCGCCCTCTTCGTCTCCGTATCTCCCGCCGTCTCCGTCTCTCCCGCCGTCTCCGACTCCGTCCCTCCCTCCCTCTCCGTCCCTCCCTCCCTCTCCGTCTCTCCCTCCCTCTCAGTCTCTCCCTCCCTCTCCGTCTCTCCCGCCCTCTCCGTCTCTCCCGCCCTCTCCGTCTCTCCCGCCCTCTCCGTCTCTCCCGCCCTCTTCGCCTCCGTCTCTCCCGCCCTCTTCGCCTCCGTCTCTCCCGCCCTCTTCGCCTCCGTCTCTCCCGCCCTCTTCGCCTCCGTCTCTCCCGCCCTCTTCGCCTCCGTCTCTCCCGCCCTCTTCGCCTCTGTCTCTCCCTCCCTCTCCGTCTCTCCCGCCCTCTCCGTCTCTCCCGCCCTCTCTGTCTCTCCCGCCCTCTCTGTCTCTCCCGCCCTCTCTGTCTCTCCCGCCCTCTCTGTCTCTCCCGCCCTCTCTGTCTCTCGCGTCCTCTCCGTCTCTCCCGCCATCTTCGTCTCCGTCTCTCCCGCCATCTTCGTCTCCGTCTCTCCCGCCCTCTCCGTCTCCGTCTCTCCTGCCCTCTCCGTCTCCGTCTCTCCCTCCCTCTCCGTCTCTCCCGCCCTCTCCCTCTTCGTCTCTCCTCTCCTCCGTTTCACTCTCTGCCATTTGTTTCTCTGTAGCTCCACTACCTGCGGCTGCCGAAGGAGATCAGCGAGGATTATGTTATTTTGATGGACAGTACAGTGTCTACAGGGGCTGCTGCCATGATGGCCATTCGTGTCCTGCTGGTGGGTACCGCGCTGTATGTGGGAGGTACACGTGTGTCCAGTACTAATACACTTATTTGTAGCATTCAGGTGAATAGTAATGTGTAACTTTAGTTCGGTTCTCATCCCTGTACAGCTCACCTGTATAGTTATATAGTATATAGTTGTATAGTCACATGTATAGTTATATAGTATATAGTTGTATAGTCACATGTATAGTATATAGTTGTATAGTCACATGTATAGTTATATAGTATATAGTTGTATAGTCACATGTATAGTATATAGTTGTATAGTCACATGTATAGTTATATAGTATATAGTTGTATAGTCACATGTATAGTTATATAGTTGTATAGTCACATGTATAGTTATATAGTATATAGTTGTATAGTTGTATAGTTATATAGTATATAGTTGTATAGTCACATGTATAGTCCTGACACAGAGGACATAAATATTTACCCTTGTCACCAAGGTTAGCATCGTAACGCCTAGCGTCACACATGTGTCATCCATGTTCCATACATGTCTCTGTGCAGGATCACGATGTGCAGGAGGAAAAGATCTTCTTGTTGTCGCTGCTGATGGCAGAAATGGGCGTACACTCTGTGGCGTACGCCTTTCCCAGAGTCCGTGTAATCACTACAGCTGTGGATAAACGCGTCAACCAGGAGTTTCATATCATTCCAGGCATCGGTGAGAAGCAGCCCTCTACCTGTCCTCTAACCCCTCCCCCTGTCTGTGTCACCCTGCAGTGGGAGGGGCAGGCTTCATGTCTCATAGCTCCCTGCGTTCTGTCACCCTGCAGTGGGAGGGGCAGGCTCCATGTCCCATAGCTCCCTGCGTTCTGTCACCCTGCAGTGGGAGGGGCAGGCTCCATGTCCCATAGCTCCCTGCGTTCTGTCACCCTGCAGTGGGAGGGGCAGGCGCCATGTCCCATAGCTCCCTGCTTTATGTCTCCCTGCAGTGGGGAGGGCAGGCTCCATGTCTCATAGCTCCCTGCGTTCTGTCACCCTGCAGTGGGAGGGGCGGCTCCATGTCTTTTAGCTCCCTGCTGTCTGTGTCACCCTGCAATGGGAGGGGCAGACCCCATGTCTCATAGCTCCCTTCTGTCACCCTGCAGTGGGGGGGCAGGCTCTATGTCTCTTAGCTCCCTGCTGTCTGTGTCACCCTGTTGGGGGAGGGGCAGACCCCATGTTTCATAGCTCCCTTCTGTCACCCTGCAGTGGGAGGGGCAGGCTCTATGTCTCTTAGCTCCCTGCTGTCTGTGTCACCCTGTAGGGGGAGGGGCAGGCTCCATGTGTCATAGCTCCCTGCTGTCTGGGTCACCCTGCAGTGGGAGTGGCACAAAGTCGGTGCAGCCCAAAAAAAGTCCTGTAACCGGGAATGGTAGCATGTAATGAGTTGACGGCCTTGTATGTTAGTAGAAGATTTTATTTTGGATTCTTTGAAAAACAGGCAACCAATGTAGAGACTGACAGAGTGGCTCAGCAGAGGAATAACGGTTTGCAAGGAAAATCAATCTAGCCGCTGCGTGCAAAATAGGTTGTAGGGATTCAATTATGACTTTGGGAAGACCAGTAAGGAGGGAATTCATCATCGTCATCATCACCATTTATTTATATAGCGCCACTGATTCCGTAGCGCTGTACAGAGATCTCATTCACATCAGTCCCTGCCCCATTGGGGCTTACAGTCTAAATTCCCTAATATACACACACAGACAGACAGACAGACAGACACAGAGACAGACAGACAGACAGAGACTAGGGTCAATTGTGATAGCAGCCAATTGACCTACCAGTATGTTTTTTCTTTGGAGTGTGGGAAGAAACCGGAGCACCCGGAGGAAACCCACGCAAACACGGGGAGAACATACAAACTCCACACAGATAAGGCCATGGTCGGGAATTGAACTCATGACCCCAGCGCTGTGAGGCAGAAGTGCTAACCACTTAGCCACCATGCTGCCCAATTGTCAATGCGGGAGATGATTAGTGCATGAATTAACGTTTTTGCAGTGTCTTGTGTGAGATATGTGCGTATTCTGGAGATGTTCTTTAGATGTATATAACATGATATAGAGTTGATGTGGGGAATAAATTATAGTTGTGAGTCAAGGATTACACCTAGGCAGCGAACTTGCAGGTTGGGCTTTATGGTCATGTTGTCAATAGAAATGTCAGGCAGGAAGCTTCTGTTTTTGGGTGGGAATATTATACCCCATTCATACTGCACCAAAATCCTGGGTTTTTACCGGGGCGAGCTCAAACGACCCGGGTCTTGGTGCAGTATGAATGGTACAAGTGAAAAATCCCGGGTCTAAAAACCCGGCTCTTCAACCCGGGATTTATCGAGGGGTAATTCCCGGGTCGGACCCGGGTTGCCTGCACTATGAATGGTGCAAGCCGGGTTTTTGCATAGTTGCATAGGGGGGGGGGTAGAGAGAGAAAGATCAGTAACGTGAGACAACACAGATGGTGAGAGATCAGGAGAGGATAGACAGATTTGTGATAGAGATGATACTGAAATCCAAAGGAGCTTATTAGTTTCCCTAGAGAAGTGGTGTAGATAGAGAACAGCAGAGGACCTAGGACTGAGCCTTGTGGTCTCCAACTGATAAAGGAAGTGGAGCAGAGGTAGATCCAGAGAAATGAACATTGAAAGAGCAATTAGATAGGTAGGATGAGAACCAGGATAGGACAGTGACTTCAAGACCTAGGGATTGTAGCGTTTGTATGAGAGAGTGGTCAACAGTGTCAAATGCAGCAGAGAGATCCAGGAGAATTAGAAGAGAGTATTGGTTATTATTTTTTGCTGTGATCAATTCATTGACAACCTTGGTCAGCGCAGTCTCTGTGGAGTGTTGAGAGCGAAAGCCTGACTGAAGGCCAGTCTGTTTGCTGTTAGAAAGTGTGTGAGGCGAGTGTAGGCAATTCTCTCTAGAAGCTTGGAGGGGCGGGAGCTGAGATATGGGGCGGTAATTTGAGAAAGATTAAATTAGTGATGGAAAGATACCAGTAGAGAGAGATTACAGATTTTAGTCAGAGGTGGAATGAACACAGGAGACAGGGACCTACTAATTTGTGAGGGAATGGGATCAAGAGGACAGGAGGTAGAGTAGGAAGATGAGAACAAAGTAGAAACTTCCTCTTCATTTGTGGGGTCAAATGAAGAGAGGGTGTCGGAGGATGCTGGGAAGAAATTGAGCTGATTACTTGTCGAGGAAGAGGATATCATTTCATGTCTGATCTTATCAATCTTGTCCTTGAAATAGGAAGCAAGATCCTGGACACTGATAGTAGTCGGAGGGTTTGGGGTGGGAGGGTTTAGAAGAGATTTTAATGTGCTAAAAAGGCGTTATTTTCTAGCGCGGTGTAACGTATAATGATCTGCTGCCAGTCAGGTTTCCGGGCGTGTTGTGTTTGCATTATATTATGTCACTTGTTCCCTGGTGTTTATAACCTGATACCGTCTCTGCAGGTAATTTTGGGGACCGTTTCTTTGGCACCGACGCTCCATCTGACTGGTGTGAGAGCGATGAATGCAACATGGACTACTGACATGTTTCCTGCTACCATGTCCCCTGTATTTATCACTCAGATAATTCCTGAAAAGCTTGAAGCTGGAGCTGAATTAGTGAGCAGAAAAATGTCCATTAAACATCAGGTTTATGACAGTGACCGATCTCTGGAGATACATCGCTTATTCTCTGATAGTGACAGGCATCTGGAGATACATCGCTTATTCTCTGACAGTGACAGGCATCTGGAGATACATCGCTTATTCTCTGATAGTGACAGGCATCTGGAGATACATCGCTTATTCTCTGACAGTGACAGGCATCTGGAGATACATCGCTTATTCTCTGATAGTGACAGGCATCTGGAGATACATCGCTTATTCTCTGATAGTGACAGGCATCTGGAGATACATCGCTTATTCTCTGACAGTGACAGGCATCTGGAGATACATCGCTTATTCTCTGACAGTGACAGGCCTCTGGAGATACATCACCAAAAATATTCTTGCATTGGTGTTGCACATCTGTATGAAACCAGATTACTTTGTCAGCATTTGGAAACTCACTGAAATGGGATGGCTTACAGTACTCTCCTTATTGCAATATGTTAGGATGTTGCCCCATTCGGGGGTAAATTCTCCATATACAACTGTGTTGTTGGGGTTTGTTTGTCTGGAGTGAAATCTCTGGTGATGCTCAGTACAACTTCCTCCAGCCCAGCAACTATCTGTAGAGAAATAAAATTGTTTTATGAAATGTCTTGGCTTGTGTTGTTTGTTCCTGCGCCCCGGGGTCTGTCTCTATATAGGGAGATGATTGGTTGAATCTGGTTCCTGCAGTTAGAGTCCCTGCGCTGGAAGTGTAAATGTATTTATTTTCATATTAATGTATTGATTTATGAGATAATATGCCATGAAGCTTGTTTTTGTAACTTTTCTAAAGAAAGTATCCCATGATAATTATGATGTGTGAGTGTCTGAAGACACAGGAGGAAGTAGTAAGACTTGCTGGTAGGCTTCCTATCTCTCTCTAAGACAGGATGCAACTAATATAGGAAACAACAGCAAGAAATCCAAGAATAGAGAATATATCACATCCTGATGTTAAGTATCAGAGGTAATATCTTAGTTGCTTGGTGCCAGCGAGTATCAGGGGGCTGGGCTACTCCCTGCCAACATGTCTAGAATGTTATACAAAGAGCTTTGTTTTACCAAGTATTGTATTATTCCAGCTGTAACTTCTGGAGATCACTAGTAACGCAAAATACTGTGCAATGGTCCTTTTCAGGACTTCCTGAGCTAATAAACATCACTGCTTAAGGAACCTGCTTTGACGCCTACTTACCTGCTGGACTTCCTGTGACCTACAGACTAGACCAATCTAATCCGTCATCCGGCTGTTCTGAAATTGGGATCCAGCATCCAGTGTGATAGGTCAGGGGGGAACCATCCACAGCAACCCTGATCTAAAGGAAGAGGTCAGATGTACTAGCCCAGGTACCCAGTAAGGGGGTACACTAGCAGCGAGAGTTACCCAGAACAAAGCAGTTGTAGATGCCAATGAAGGAGCCTAGTGGTGGCAGCAGGCCCGAGCTACTGCAGTTAGAGGGGCGCAATTTGGAATAAAGAAAGGGGACAGTGGCAAGGCAAGCCCAGCCAGACCCCAGCAGCAATGGGCAGGGGGGCATAGGAGGTCCATCCTGTCACACACATCATGAAGTCCAGGAAAATAATTAGGGACAGACTGAGATTCTGCAAAAGGTACAGGGATTGGACTGCTAAGGACTGGGGTAAAGTCATTTTCTCTTAGGAATCTCCTTTCAGATTGTTTGGGGATCTGGAAAAACACTTGTCCGGAGAAGGAAAGGTGAGCGCTACCATCAGTCCTGTGTCATGCCAACAATAAAGCATCCTGAGACCATTCATGTGTGGGGTTGCTTCTCAGCCAAGGGAGTGGACTCACTCACAATTTTGCCTTAGAACACAACCATCCAAGAACAGTTTGGTGATGAACGATGCCTTTTCCAGCATGATGGAGCACCTTGCCATAAGGCAAAAGTGATAACTAAGTGGCTCTAGGATCAAAACATTGACATTTTTGGTCCATGGCCAGGAAACTCCCCAGACCTTAATCCATTGAAAACTTGAGGTCAATCCTCAAGAGGTGGACAAACAAAAACCCACAAATTCTGACAAGCTCCAAGCATTGATCAGGCAAGAATCAGTCAGTATGTGGCCCAGAAGTTGATTGACAGCTGCCAGGGCGAACTGCAGAGGTCTTCTAAAAGAAGGGTCAACACTGCAAATATTGATTCTTTGCATAAAGTTAATGTAATTGTCAATAAAAGCCTTTGACACTTATGAAATGCTTGTAATGTTACTTTAGTATAACATAGTAACATCTGACAAAAAGGTCTAAAAACACTGAAGCAACAAACTTTGTGAGAACCAAAACTTGTGTCATTCTCAAAACTCTTGACCAGGACACACACTCTCTTCTTCTTTCTCTTTATCTCTCTCTCGCGCTATCTATATATATATATAATTACACACACACACTGCGCGCCCTGCCTGCCTGATGTGTGTTCTGTGTCTAATCTCTGAGTCGGCAGCAAGATCCTGTGTCCTAAATCCTGAATGTAATATATATTTGGAACACAAGGTGGCAGCAGTGTTTATATTTCTGCTGCTACTGTGACCTCAGTGATGGAGTATTGTGGAGAGGTGGGGGCCTCCTTGGTGCCTTTATCTGTTCCCAGACTCACCAGATCCTCTGATCAATAGAAATCTGACAAATGTCCTTTAACTGTCGTGGTGGATTCTAAACCTACACACGGCACTAGGTGTCACACTGTACTTATCCTATGTAATGACACCGCGTCACTGACCGCAGTCTCGCACGTGACCTACCTGGCTGGGATTCTACACTGATTGGGAGCTGTGAACCTCACAGGGTGATTTTCTATTACTAATAAATAAACTAAATAATATTTAATCTGTGTATAATTATGAATGTCTAATAAAAAAAATAAGTTGTATCCAGCTGTAAAGTAACTGAAGAAATTCTTTATAAAAGGAAATCTGACCTAGCACAGACTCCCAGGAGGCACCAACATCAGTGAGGCATGAGGCACGTCCTAGCCAATCTAGTCTCTTCTGTGCATAAGTGACGAGAGCACCTTCCTCTTGGTTTCTGGAGGAAAAGGACTGAGAAGAGACTAGCCGAGTACTAATATAAAGATAATCCATCCCTGAGCTGTCACTACACCTGATGCCAATGGAGGGGCCGAGGACATGACTGTCCAGGTGTCAGCACTGTGTATACAGATTATTATGGGTCTACCTGACCAGAAGCACAGAGTAATCATCAGTACACCCGTGTGGGGTCAGCAGTGATCATGATGGTTATTGAATATCTGTAGCCTTCATTCTGCAAGTGTAATATAAGTTCCCACCTAGTCAGTGACGTCTTCTGCAGCAATGTACAATACTACGGTCATCACACAGCAGAACCTTTCTACTGTGGTAGAATTATCTCTATATATCCTGCAATGCTTCACCTACCACCCTGTCCGTAATAGTGGTGATAATGGAAAAGTCCAAATAGAACACTGATATGTTCTATATGGTCCCGTTAATATAATCACTGATTTGTGGCGGTGATTCCCTAACGTAAAATACTTAAACCTGCTCTAATGCTCAAGTGACCGATGGAATAATGTGTGAACTGTGCAGAGAATGAATTAGTTAATATTTATGGTGTCTTGTTCACCTGTAGATTTAGGGCATGGTGGTCCCAGTGACAGCCCCAGAACTGGTGCAGCCCCTGCCTATTGGATGATACTAGCATCCAACATGTGGAAACATTATTATTCTTATCACTTATTTGTTGGGCGCCACAAGGTTTCCGCAACGCCGTACATAGTACAAACAGTAGACCATACAGGGTTAAACAGTACAGAACGATAAACACAAAGTACCAATGCTTCAGTAACTCCAGGACCGACATATGGAGTAAGGATAGAGCAGAAGAACAGGTGTGGAGACACGAGGGAAGAGGGGCCCTGCTCATACGAGCTTACATCCTAAGGGAGGGTGGACAAATCAGGCACGAGAGGGAGCTGGTGATGCCAGGGGAGAGAAGAAGGGGCCAAGGGAGAGAGGGAATAGTGAGCAGAGTAGATGAGGGGTTAAGTGGATGGTTGATAAGCTAAGAGGAACAGGTGAGTTTTAAGTGCCCGTTTGAAGGAGCACAGATTGGGAGCGAGACGGATGGAGCGAGGGAGGTCATTCCAGTTCAGGGATACAGCTCGGGAGAAGTCTTGGATTCTAGAGTGGCAATTAGAGTGGAGGAGAGGTGACGGTCATTAGCAGAACACAGGGAGCGGGCAGGAGTGTGAATGGTGAGGAGGTTAGAGATATAGGGAGCAGTAGACTGGGAGAGAGCCTTGTAAGTGGTGATAAGGAGTTTGAAGAGGATTCTGTAGCGGATGGGGAGCCAGTGTAAGGCATGGTAGAGAGGGGAAGCAGAGGAGGAGCGGCGTGAGAGGAAGATGAGTCTAGCAGCCGCATTGAGTACAGAGCGGAGGGGGGCGAGATGAGAGAGGGGGAGGCCAGTGAGGAGAAGGTTGCAGTAGTCGAGGCAGGAGATGATGATTGCGTGGATGATGATTTTGGTGGCGTCTTGTGAGAGGAAGGGTCGGATGCGGGTGATGTTGCGCAGTTGGAAGCGACAGGCTTGAGCAAGGGATTGGACATGGGTGGCAAAAGAGAGAGAGGAGTCGAGGGTGACACCCAGGCAGCGGAGTTGGGTGACAGAGGAAATGGTGTTATTAACAACGATAGAGAGGTTGTGGTGGGAGAGGAGTCTAGGGGGAGGAAAGACAATGAATTCGGTTTTAGAGATGTTAATTTTGAGAAAGCGGGAGGACATCCAGGAGGAGATGGCAGAGAGGCAGTCAGATACACGAGAGAGGAGGGAGGAAGAGAGTTCAGGAGAAGAAATGTAGAGTTGAATGTCATCAGCATAAAGGTAATAATGAAGACCAAGGGAGGAGATAAGGGCACCGAGGGAGGATGTGTAGAGCGAAAAGAGTAGGGGGCCGAGGACAGAGTCCTGGGGGACTCCTACCGAGAGAGGGGAGGGGGTGGAGGAAGAGCCAGACATGGAGACAGAGAAGGAGCGGTTAGCAAGGTAGGAGCAGAACAAGGAGAAGTACATTTACATATGTTCAGTCAGACACCAGCATATGTGCATGTCAGGTGTAACACGCGTATATTTACACCCCACCATAGTGTAGAGATGCAGCACGACAGTGTTAGTAATACCCTATTATACACAATTTAATAATGTAAATGTCCTACACCGATTATTCACAACATTAAACCCACTGACAAGTGAAGGTAATGGTTACATCGGCACCTGACAAGGGATGTGATATATTAGGCAGCAAGTAAATAGTCAGTTCTTGAAGTTGATGTGTTGGAAGCAGGAAAAATGGGTAACGTAAGGATCTGAGTGACTGTGACGAGGGCCAAATTGTGATGGTTAGACGATTGGGTCAGAGCATGTCCAAAACGTCAGGTCTTCTGGGGTGTTCTTAATATGCAGTGGTTAGTACCTACCTAAACTGTTCCAAGGAAGGACAACCAGTGAACCGGCGCCAGGGTCATGGGCGCCCAAGGCTCATTGATGCGCGTAGGGAATGAAGGCGCCTGTCTGGTCCAATCCCTCACAAGAGCTACTGTAGCACAAATTGCTGAAAAAGTTAGTGCTGGCTATGATAGAAAGGTGTCATAAAACAGGGTGTTTCACAGCTTGCTGCATATGGGGCTGCGCAGCCACAGACCAGTCAGAGTGCCCATTCTGACCCCTGTCCACCACCAAAAGCGCCTACAATGGGCACATGAGTTCCAGAACTGGACCATAGAGCAATGGAAGAAGGTGGCCCGGTCTGATGAATCACGTTTTCTTATACATCATGTGGACCGCCGGGTGCGTGTGTATCGTTTACTTGGGGAAGAGATGGCACCAGGACCCACTATGAGAAGACAAGCCGGCAAAGGCAGTGTGATGTTCTGCTGGGAAACCTTGGTGTGGCTGGATCACTTATAAATAAATTAATGTATACATTTGTTTCAATTAGTGACGCAGTGCAATGATGTATATCATTGCAAATGTACTGATTTTTGTATTAGAAATGTATTGATTTCTTATGCAGTAGGCATATGTTACAGGAAATGTATGTCCCTGGAAGAAAGGAAATCCCATGCTAATTAGGCTTTATTATTTATGAGTGGCCAAGACTTCTTTTATCCTGAATGCACAGAGAGGAGTCGTTAGGTTTCCTATCTCTAAGACACAGAATGAAAGTCTAACAGCAAGTAATTTAGGAAATCACAGATTGATGTAAAATTTGTTAAGTTTAAATTGCATTTAAATCCCAGTTTAGAGAACCTATTACATCCTGATGCTAAAAATAGCCTGTGTCTGAACTGTATAAAAGGCACTAGCTTGTATTGGAAACTTGTTCTTCTTGTTTCATCTGACCTGATCACTGGTACCTCCAACCAGTGTGAGAGCAAATAAACATCACTTGCTTCAAAGACCTGCTTGAAAACATCTTCAGTATTGCAGTATTCCTATGACCTGCAGATTAGACCCTAAATCTAATCCTTTCCTGACTGTCTCTGAAGTTTGGACCCAAGCTTTCCGGTACCACCGCTCTGCCTGTTACCCATGCAGCCCTGGTCAGTGTGATAGGCCAGGGGGGATCCATTCACAGCTTCCCTGATTCATAGTAAAAGGTCAGGAGTACCAGCCCATGTACACCAGCAACGAGATACCCTAGCAGTGTCAGTTACCCAGAAGTAACCTGGTTCAGGATGCAGGTATAGGAGTCCAGTGGTGGCAGCCTTTGTAAGCCCCTCCTACAGTGGCAAGAGGGCGCATTTGTGATAACGGAAGGGAACGGTGGCAAAGTAAGCCCATCCAGTTCCCAGCAACATCAGACAGGGTGGCATAGGGGGTCCATCCTGTCAGTTACCTAGGAATCTGTTCTATTCCTCCTCCGCTCATTCTCCCCTCTCTCCCATTGCCTCTTCTGGCTCCCCTTGTGCCTGGTCTGTTTACCCTCCTTTAGGATGTAAGCTCACATGAGCAGGGCCCTCTTCCCTCCTGTCTCCTCACCTGTTCTTCTGCTCCGTGTCTACTGTATGTGCCTGCCTGGAGTTTCTGAAGTATTGGTACTTTTTGTTTATTGTTCTGTACTGTTATACCCTGTATAGTCTACTGTTTGTACTATGTGCGGCGCTGCGGAAATCTTGTGGCACCTAACAAATAAATGATAATAATAATAATATGTGACGAAGAAGGAGCCTAGTGGTGGCAGCAGCAAGCCCCCTACTGCATTTAGAAGGGTGCAATTTGGGATAAAGAAAGGGGACAGTGGCAAAGCAAGCACAGTCGGTCCCCAGCAACATGGACAGGGTAGCATATCAGGTCCATGCTGTCAAAGCACTGTTGAAGGAGCCAAGTGGTGGCAGTTGAATTGTCCTACAACTATTGTGCAGTCGGCATTCGCAAATCGGCATGTGTGTGGTAGGTGACACCAGTAGGAGTGCTTAGTAATAGTTCACTACTGACTGTGAAAAAGCTTCCTTTCCCACACAGGCTGGGTGGCCATGTAGCCCATCCAGTCACAGTTTGTAACTGGTGACAGCAGTGAAATAATCCCTGGCATTCCTTTAGAGACCAGTTCCAGAGAGACGAGTTACTCAAGTGAGGATTACTTGCAGGACAGGGGAATGCATTGAATTAATGTGACTGGATCACTTATAAATAACTTATGGTATAAATTTATGTAAAGGAAATGGCGCAGGGCGCTTATTTATAGAATTTTTTTTAGCATTTGTTGAGGAAGTCTTTTGTGTATTTTGGTAGAGGAAATGTCCTGTTTGGGGTTTTGTACCTTTTTTCTCAAGGAAATCTCCAATTAGGCATGTGAGGAGGGAGTCTGTTTTGCGGATAGCAGGAATTGCTAAATAAGTCTATTAAATGTGAGTGACCAACACTTGAGTGCATGGAAGGGAGCCGATACCTGTTTTCTGGTTGATGATAGGAAATCTCAGATCAATGGGATTTGGGATATCGCAGAAATGTGTAAATTTTGTTAAGTATAAATTTCATGTAAATCTATGTTTGGGTAAACATATTGCATCCTGTTACTAAAAATAACCCAGACTTCAGGGGGCTGCTTACCCTGTGAAGCTGTGTCCAAAACTGTATAACACAGCGCTGGTTTGTACTGAATGTATCATTCTTGTTCCATCTTACCTGCTCCCTGGTACCTTCAACCAGTGTGAGAGCAAATAAACATCACTTGCTTCAAACACCTGCTTGAGAACTTCTCCAAATCCTGTGACCAACATATTAGACCCAACTCTAATCCGTTCCCGGCTGTACTGAGGTTTGGACCCAGCTTTCCGGTACCACCGCTCTGCCCGCTACCCAGCAGCTCTAGCCAGTGTGATAGGCCAGGGTGACTCCTTCCACAGCAAGCCTGATCCATAGCAAAAGGTCAGGGGTACCAGCCCAGGTGCACCAGTAAGGGGATAAACTAGTAGTGACAGTTACCCAGAAGGAACCCGGTTCTGGATGCCGGTAAGGAGTCCAGTGGTGGCAACAGCTTAAGCCCCTCTTATTGCGGTTAGAAGGCGTATTTGGGATAAAGAAAGGAAACTGTGGCACAGTAAGCACAGCTGGTACCCAGCAACAACAGACAGGGTTGCCGCAGTATTGCAGCTTTGCACTGCCAAAGTTACTGTGGCAGATGGACTGGACAGGGAAGTACCTGTAGCAAGGGTCTATCTGGACTGTGGAGATGGCCAGAAGTTGCAAGAAGTTGCCGTTATGGTTGACTTCCCCACCAATGTGATCTTGGGCAACGACATTGGGGGGTGGAATTGTGACCGCATTTCTCAACTCCATTACATTTATTCATTTATTTATTTTTTTAATTCCTTAGATCTTACAAATCAAAAATTCCGAAAGTAAGTAACCACTCATATGCTGCGTGTAATTATATGTACTCGGCCACATTGCAATGCTTCAAACACTAAATACAATGTAACATTCAGTGGCCAATCTCAGTAAAGTAAATCTAATTGAAAGAGAAACGATTTTAAATAAAAAACCAAAGGAAAAGAAATTGAAAAGTAACAATTTAGCTTTCATCACTAGATACAGTTCTAAGTTTAATATTATTGAGCATAAAGTGGGTAAACATTGGGACATCCTGAGAAGTGATCCAGTTTTACATTCATTAGTTGTAACACTGCTCACGTAATATATTTGTTACAGTGCACATGTGATTTATATTACGTTGGGCGAACCTCCCGCCCCCCTAAAGTGAGGTTAGCAGAACATCTGCGTAATATAAAAAAGGGCTTTGGAAACCATTCTGTATCAGCACATTTCAAAAACTGTCATAATTGTTCATCAAGTCATAAAAAAAGCTTTTTAGTTATTGGCAAAATTGAGAACAATTGGAGAAATAGAAATGCCTCTATAGCCCTTGCTAGACGTGAAGTGGATATATCTTACTCCGGGAGGTTTAAATGGGGATTTTGAACAGAAGTGGTTCTTAAGTGAGGATTAAATGATTTTTCTTTTATTTGTTTTCCCTTGCTGCATAGTAAGATCTACATTAATTATATTAATTAGTACAGTGAGGATAAGCGACTATTTTTCTAACTCTGCTCCATATTCTTAAGATCTATCTGGAATACACTTGTAGATGTTATATTAGATAAAAATGTTTGTGGCTGAACTAAATTTTTAGAACTTTATGTAGTTACTAGGGATAATCTAAAGAGGGGCTAATCTTGTAGCGGCTGCCAATACAGAGTGCTTCCATTTTAGGAAGATACCGCATTTGTTTACATCGTTTTTCCATCTGTTACTGCAGTATTTTCTGTTTTTCAGTATTACAATATAGCAACATAAATAGATGGGACATATATTGATCATGTATTTCAATAAGAAGTCATCACTAGACTTCATCTTACAAGTTCCCTGCCTTATACAGACTGAGATTTAGGAGACTCTGTAATAAGTAGATGATGTCTCAGAAATGGAAGTTTACTGTTTTAGTTTATCCCTGTAAAACTTTTATTAGTTCTAATATAATAGTTTGATAATTGATATCTCTAAGATGGAACATATATCGGGTGGGCGCCACTATTATGGAAATTGCTGCATGGTTAATATCGTTTGGCCACTGAATGTTATATTGTATATAGCCGAGTACATATAATGACACGCGGCATATGAGTGATTATTTACTTTTGGCATTTTTGATTTGTAAGATCTAAGGGATAAAAAAAAAATCAAAAAAAAAATCCGAAAGATATAAATATGGGTATCTAGATAGTGGATCACTATTCTATGAACGGTAAACGTTGCACATATACCGATAGATATATGGGATAATGAATTTAGCAATATTGTGTTTCCCTCATTTATTGCAGTATATTTTATACTTTCAATATTCCATAATAAGAAATCAATGTCTCCGAAATAAAAGTGCATCACTGTGGCCCATTTTTAGAGTTTAGAAAATAACCACAAGTCTATATATTTTGGTCTCAAGATTAATTATATATCGGGCTGATACAAGTATATTGCGAAAATATTACACTGTTTTTTCATTTTAGTTTTCAGTCAGTTAATTACTATTGGTTTATGAGCGATGACCCGGGGAGGTGTAGTACGTGTGCTGATAGTTGTAGAGTGTGCCCAAGATGTATTTAAAAAGATGAAGTATCTATTAAGAATGTTTTATGTGCAGCTAAAACATTTTAGCAAATTGAATATCTATTGTGATGGGATGTCTTTTTATTTTAATATGGCTTCATTATTAAGTTATTTGATTGTGAAATGTTTATATGTTCCACATGAACCTTAACCTACGGAGTAGAAAAAGATCAACTAATTAAGCACCTGCATCACCTTGACAAAGACTTTTCGAAGGTGAAACGCGTTGTGTGTAGCAGGTTCACCTGTAGAGGTTTACTCAAGGAGAAGCCCAATCAGGACGGCAACAGCCCGGGTGTGTCAGCCCCTTGTTTGGACGCTCTTTACCTTTTTCCATCTGGTACGAGTTTACCTACGTAGAGTGGGCTGTATATGTTTCAATATATGTTTTTAAAAAATCCTCTGTTGTATTGGTTAGTAAGAAGGACAGGACAATGTGGTTATGATCGGTCCTTCCATTCTACTTCCAGTTGAATGGAAGGACCATGTATGTTGCCTATCCCTTGCCCCGCTTTGATGCTCTGTTGGAAAAATTAGCTGGAGCAAGATATATTTCAACATTTGACTGAGCATGGGGTATTGGCAGATTCCACAGACCGCAGGGACTCAAGAGTGGTAGGCATTCATCACCCCATGTGGCCTGTTTGAGTTCAAGTCCATGCTGTTTGGGATGAACAGGACAGCCAGCGAGTAGGTTGATTACCTACTGGAAAGGTTGAAAGGGCTTTGCTCAAGCTTACTTGGATGACACTGCCATTTTCAGTAAGCCCTGGGACGACCATCTGAAACAGAGCAGGTGTTGGGGAAATCGGTGGGCAAGTCCGATCATCAGAGCAGACAAGTGTCAAATGGGATGTCAGAGGTACAGTACCTGGGTCATCGTGTGGGGGGAGGAAGGGTAAGGTCAGAACCAGCTAAGGTAGAGACAATCAAGCCTGGCCCCAGCCCACAACCCAAAGACAAATACTGGCCTTTTTAGGGACTGCAGGGTACTACTGATGATTTGTCCCTGACTTTAGTACTTTGTCGATGCCTCTAACAGATCTCACTAAGAGGAAACTCCCCAAAGTAGTGGACTGGACACCCGCTTGTGAGCTGGCATATCTATTGTTAAAGGAAGCCCTGGTTTGTGCTCTAGTACTGTTGGCGCCAAATTATGACAAGGACTTTATTGTGCAAACTGACGCATCACAGTGTGAACTGGGAGCAGTACTCAGCCAGGAGGGGCCAGAAGGCAGGAGCACCCTGTGGACTAATTGACAGGAACGCTGCTGACCTGGCAGTTAAGGTATGCTATTATTGAAAAAGAATTATGGCCATTGATTGGGCATTGAAAAAACTTCAACCTCAGTGGTGACTGACCATAAAGTGGCTACAACAGACCTCAGGGAGAGTGGGTGACTTCTGCGGTGGAAACTTGCTCTTTACATGTATGACTTTCATATTGTTCACAAGCAAGGAAAAGCCCACAACAATGCGGATGGACTGTCTCAGCAGTAAGAGCCGAATCCCTGTGGGTCACCACCAAGAACCCCAAGAGACTGTGGGACCAGAAGCCAAATCATGGGAACATAGCCCGCTGGTGGCCCGCATGGACAAGTGGTGATGGAGTGTGGATGGTTTCAGTGTTCTGGCCAGCTTGAATTGTATGCCGGAGCCAGGATGGTTAAAACCAGGAGCCACATCTGTTGGGTTATTGGCGCTAGGCGCTGCATGTCTAAAGTAAATATCAAAAATGTATTTAATAAGTGTATAATGTATTTTAACTGTGTCCGGCGGTGAGAGGGTAATACCTGATGCCACAGCATTAGGGGAGTGAAAAAAAATTGTTTTTGTTATGAGCGGCACCAGCTCGTTACTGCCCCCGTCAGACCGCGTCCAGGCTGTCATGGGGGCGACATAGCCTCCCTGCTGGTTATAGCGTCCTGTGCCCTGATTGTGTTGCTGACCTGCTCTGTGACTATCCTTGTTATTCCTGTGGATACTCTGCTAAACTTCTGTTGGACCTCTGTTGTGACCCTCTGCCTGTTTACGGACTTTGCTTGTGTTTCGGATTGCCCTGACCTTTGTCTTGTAACTCGAACCTCTCTGCTTGCTGCCAGCCCTGATCCTTCAGCTTGTTTCTGAGCTCTCTGACTGCTATGGACCCCTGACCCCAGCCTGCCTCTTACTATCTGCTCCTATCTTGGCTACCGCCTCCTATTCACCAGCTGCGATATTGCATATAAGCTTCCACTATGCATGAGCCTGGGGGCATCCAAGTGCCTGTGAGCACATAAAGCTCTATGGGAAAAGCGGCTGCTATAGGCGAACACCTCTGTCTTGTGTTCTACAAGCTTAGATCAATGGCCTCGAGGCATAATAGTTTTAATGTAGATAAAAGTGTGTATTTAATGTGTGGGCGCTTTGGCGCTGATACGTGCAACTGAAGGTGTTAACTCTCGCTGTTGTGCATCCGGAGTAGAAATGTATTAAAAAAATGTGTATTTAATGTAATAAAATAAAACTACATATTTCCTTTTCCCTGGTGGTTCAATGGAGTTTGGGGTATTTTCTGGGGCACTTGGAGCTCTGATCCCCAGGCCTTGGCATCTGGAGCCCTGGGGATTCCATGGCCGGTTCCTTCGTTCTTTGGTGGTCTAGTGCGGGCTGCAGGAGAAGTCCAGGTGCAGGAGGGGCTGCTGCAGAGTGGACTCGCCACCCCTCCTGGCAGCCAGCTTGCAGTGGCTGCTGGATGGTTTTGTGGAGTAGTGTCCTTGATTCATATGAATCCAGGAGAAGTAGAGCCTCCTGGGGGACCCAGCAGGTGAAGTCCCAGACTTTAGCTCTAAGAGCTCCAGATGTGGCAGGTCTGGTTACTCTTCCTCTGGTACTATTTTCATATAGAGTGTAGAGCCAAACCCCGGGGCAGGGTCCCAGGAAGCATTGTTAGGTGGGAAATTTAAAGCTAAATCTCTCGCCCTAGACTTTGTGGCACCAGGCGTGGATAGAAGGCTGAGCTCCCCCCTGCTACTGGCAACAGTGTTAAAAGTGTGAAACCCCTCCAGGCTGATCCACATGTTAGCTGCATGAATCAGTCTGTATTGGTTCAATGGGCAGGAGGCTGATTTACCTCCTACCGGGTTATGTGACTAAAACTGTAGATAAAGATCTCTGTTGTCCATGTGACACATATACCATCTGTACTTCTGGAGGCTCACTAGTACCCTTAACTAGTGTGCAACTGTTCTTATAAGGACCTTTCCTGAGCAATAAACATCACTGCTTCAAGATCCTGCTTTGATGGCTATCTACCTGCAGTATCCTGAGATCTACAGATTGGACAACTCTAATCTGTTATCTAGCTGTTCTGAGGTTTGAGACCCAGCGTCTAGCAACAACACTCGGCCTGCTACCCTGCTCTGGTAAATTGTGAGAGACCAGGGGGAACCATCCACAGCAACCCTGAACTGAACGAAAAGGTCAAGTGAACCAGGACAGGAGCCAAGCAAGAGGGTGCGCTAGCAGCAGGAGTTTACCCAGAAGGAAGTGGTTCCAGGTGCTGATGAAGAAGTCTAGTAGTGGCTGCACAGAGCCCCATGTAGTGTTAAAACTGGTGGCGTCTGGGATAAAAACGGGCTGATAGCAAGGCAGGGCCAACGGGTTCTAGGTTCATGACAGGGTGGCATAAGAGGCCTATGCTGTTACATGGAGCAATAAGAGGAAATGGGAAATATATACCCAAGCTGGAAGTTCCAAAGACAAGATAGGGTGTCCACCTCCTGAGAACCTGGAAGTGGCTGACAAGACAGAAATAGGTTTAGCTTGGAATTTAGGTTGGTGGTCAATTCAGAGTCTATCTACCAACTGCTGCTACTTTGGAGGTCGATTCCAATTTGCCAGGAGCAACTCTTTCCCTACTAGGGAAGTCTGCTAGAAAGTTTGTTTTCCCCGACACATGAAGAGCTGAGAGGGATTTCAGATTAAATTCCACCCAAAGCATCATTTGTGAGACTTTGGCCATCTTTGCTGAACTCCTTGCACCCCACTGCTGATTCAGGAAAGCTACAACTGTCTGATTATCCAAAACAACCTGAAAACTCTTCCCCTGCAACTGATAGAGGAAGTGGTGGACAGCCCTCCATACCACCAGCATCTCCAACACTTTGAATAAAATGTCTGCCCCTGAAAATGAGCTCCCCAGCCCCTCTTGCTAGCATCGTTGGTAAAACACACCTTAATGGGGGGAGAGGGCTTGCCCTGTCATTGAGAGATGACGTCGACCACCACCTGAGAAATTTCTTGGTATTGATTTCTACACCAATGCCTTCTTGCGTCCCATTGAGCAAGTAGGTTTATCCACCATCTTGCCCACTGTACCACATCTGTCGTGGACACCAACATCCCGGGAAGCTTTGATGGTCAGTCTCCTCCAAGACAAAACCAGACTTTTCAACGCATTTTCAGGAGTGTTTCTCAGACAGTCGCAGCCTGTCCGAATCAGCCTCTATCCTGACACCCAGGAATTTTAGCCATTGAGAAGGAACTAGCTGGTTAAAATTTAGAATCCAGCAGTGACACTGAAGGGAATGCCTGACTTGTCTCAGTCTGGAAAGGACACTCTCTGGTGGTATACCTAATTATTAGGATGTCTTCCATATATGGCCGATTGGAATTCACTGTTTCCTTAGCTATGCCACCAAGGCCACCAGGACTTTGGTGAAAGTCCTTGGAGAGGTGGACATTCCAATGGGCAGGCAGGTATACTGTAAATGTCTTTCCATTATGCACATTCGGAGATACCTTTGATGATGAGTAAAGATAGGAACATAGAAATAGGCATCTTTCAGATCTTTGGGGACCATGAAATCTCCCACATTAATGCCCACAAGGATAGACTTTAGTGTCTCCATCTTGAAGTGTTTTGCATGGATGACGCTGTTCAGGCGCCTCAGATCTAAGGCAGTCCTGAAAGCCACTGAGACTTTCTTGACCATAAAAAGAGGGTAAAAATCTGTGTCTTCTAAGGAAACCTCTACAACTGACCAGGAATGTAGTCCTGCCTCTAGTGTCTCCAACTCCCAGGGCAAAGTTTGCCTCTCTGAGGCAATTTGAACATTTTCCTCTTGGATCCACGGAAAACTCTATGCAATATCCAGACATCACAACATCGATCACCCAGTAGTCCTGTTCCCAGAAATCTGCCCCCTGCTGGGACCGGGAGCTGACTTTTGGAACAGTAAATGCTTATCTCACCCCTTTATCCAAAGGGACAAAACAACTGCCTATAGTAGCCAGCTGCAGTCTTTCTGCCATACTGCCTTCCTGGCCTGTAGCTGTGATAAACTTAACCCTACAAACCTGTGGTAATCATAAGGATTTTCCATCCGAGAGCTTGTGAATCAGCGTTTCAAGTTTTTCTTTGAAGAGAAGGGACCCCTGAAATGGCAGGGTAACCAATCTACTCATAGACGATGCATCAGAGGACGATTGCCTAAGCCTGAAAGATCTTCTGGTAACAACCGCAGAGGCCATCGATCTAGGAGATAAAAATACTGAATCCAACAATGTTTCACAAAGAAAATGAATACCCCTCTGCATAGTCTCCATGCTTTTCAGAAGGTACTACCTATTTGTACCTTCCTCAATTTCCAAAAATAAATTAGGCACCCAGAGCCTCAGGACCACAGTCATTGAAGCTATCGCAGTGCCTGATTTCAAGAAGGACTCTGCCTAGATGTGAAGCGTTTTTAGAGACGTCTACATCTTTCTTTCCGTAGGGTCCCTTAGGGCGCCGCTATCGTCAAGGGGAATAGCAGTGTGAGTTGACAGCCCAGCAACTGCCGCATCAATCTTGGGGACAAGACACCGGTTCAGCAGATCTGTATCCGTAAAGGGCTACATTTCATCCAGTCATCTAGAACTACCAACCTTCATTTCTGGAACTAACCATTCTCTTTTGACAACCTGGTGCACTGGAAAGGGCCTAGTTATTCTGGACCTTTCCTCAAACAGAGGATCCTGAGTTGCCTCAGGCTGCTGGCTTGTTAGAATGCAGGATAAGTGTGCCAGGTACCCACTTCTTGTTAGTACATGTGTTATATGTTATAATGTATCATCAGCCCTGTGACGGATCCTGGGCTTACAACAACAGCTGCCACATGAACTGAGAGTGCTGACCACTGCCGTTTCATCTATAAGGCCTATGTACTTTAGAGGTCTTTACCAGATGTAGTAGCTGGTACGGGACATGGCTCTTGTCTGGATAGATCATGAAGAGTTAAACTGGGAGGCAGTCCATGGTATTCCCCCAATCTGGATTATTATACTTTTTTTGTGTAGCTAAGTGGAACCCCTTTGTGTAAAATGAACTCTCTCAGACGAACCAGAGCCAGCCACAGCAGCAGGTATCTACCAGTGCTGAGAACATGGACAAGCCAGTTACCAGGCCACCAGTGCACTCAGAACAATGGCAGCTATCTATCACTGTACCAGTACCCAGACCACGCCACTGTGGAAACACAGCAGGGCATAAATGGGCAGATCGCCCCAGTTTGGATAGACATTAATGGGACGGTACTGACCGGGGGTTACAGCTCTCATTGTACTGGTCAAGAGAATCGAGAATTGAACGCTGCTGAAAGACTCAGCCTTATTTTGATGTGTGCTGAAAACAGGGTGACATTGGTTTCAGTGTTTGCAGAGAAACAAACCCAGGAGGGTGACTCTGCTGAATCTGAATCCTTAGGATGTAAGCTCGTATGAGCAGGGCCCCCTCCCCTCCTGTCTCCATACCTGTTCTTCTGCTCCGTCTTTACTGCATATGACTGGCCGGAGTTTCTGAAGTATTGGTACTTTTTGTTCATTGTTCTGTACTGTTTCACCCTGTATAGTCTACTGTTAGCACTGTGTGCGGCGCTGCGGATACCTTGTGGCGCCTAACAAATACATGATAATAATAATAATAATGATCTGCATCTGGGCCATGGTGTCTACAGAGCTTTCTTTAAAGAGGTTTTGTAAGTACAGATCAACACTGGTACATCTGTAAGAATGTTATGGCCACTTGGTGAGACTGTTAATAAAATTGTTGTGTGTTGGAAGATACTCGTCTAGGTGTGTAGTTCACACTGCACACCGAGACTTAGATGTAGGAAATAAGGTTACTGAACTGAGCTGGTAATATTGGCTTTAGTGTTGGAGCTGCTCTTCTGTAAACCAGGATAAACACCTCAAGGTCTGACACGGACCTGAGACCTGGTATCCTGACAGTACTTAAGTGATTTATCAGCGGCAGGAGACAAAATGCAATTAGCTATTCAGAAGTGGCTGGATGGTGTGTATGCCGAGCCGTGGCTGAGCTACACTTACATGCCCGTAGTGTAATTTGCCAGCTCCTTCCCCCCCTATGCCAATTGTCCAGTCCTAAGTAAGATGAACAAACCTCTTGATGCGGACATAAGAGTATGTTTTTCTTTTTCTTTTAGTCGTGTGCAGTATGGAAATATGTATCTTGTGTAGAGATGGTCACTGACCCCCGTGCTTTGGTTTTGGATCTGGATTACCTTCGTGTTTTGGTTTTGGTTGGTTTTGTTTTGCTATTTTTGAAGAAAATACAATTTTTTTTGGTCTAAAATAACCTAATTTAGTGCTCCGACTGTTTCTTGGATAAGTGAGGTAATTCTAAAGCTAATAAATTATGAAAAAAACAGTTTAAGCCCTGGTAGGCCGTCCCTAATTCTAACACTTGCCTGCATTGACTGTATGTTAAATAGAAATGGACAAAGGCAGTTTGGTTTCTGTCTGCATCAGACCCCCCCTCCACTTGTACTTAAATAGAAAAAAGACTGAACAATATAAAACGAAATGGACAAAGGTAGATTGGTGGCCGTCTATGCCCCCACCCCCCTCCACTTGTAGTTAAATAGAAAAAAAGCAGCCTGCACAGACTGAACAAAATAAAACGAAATGGACAAAGGTAGTTTGGTGTCTGTCTATGCCCCCACCCCCCTCCACTTGTAGTTAAATAGAAAAAAAAGCAGCCTGCATAGACTGAACAATATAAAACTAAATGGACAAAGGTAGTTTGGTGGCTGTCTATGACTCCCCCCCCCCCTCCACTTGTTAAATAGAAAAAAGCAGCCTGCATAGACTAAACAATAAATTAGAAATGGCCAAAGGTAGTTTGGTATCTGTCTGTATATTACACCCTCCACTTGTAGTAAAATAGTAAAAAATTCAGCCGCTATAGACTGTACAATATAAATTGAAATGGACAAAGGCAGTTTGGTTTCTTTCTCTATAGGCCCCCCTCCACTTGTAGTAAAATATTACAAAATTCAGCCATTATAGACTGTACAATATAAATTGAAATGGACAAAGCCAGTTTGGTGTCAGTCTGGGTATGACACCCTACCCTTATTGTGAAATTGCCAAAACAGCAGCCTTTCAAGACTGTACGTGATATAGAAATGCCACAAGTCCCTTTCCTATTTGGGGGTAGATTGCACCCTACACTTATATAGAAAGTTTTAAAAAGATGATGTCATCATCATCTTCAGCATCATCCTCACCCTCATCAGTGTGTACATCATCATCACAGACTATCAATTCATCGCCGCTTGAATCCGCCATTAGAGAACAGTCAGTGCTTGGATGGTGAAGGCCTTCCTCGTGGAAGATGTAGTTCATTTTTATAAACATCATTTTCTCCACATTTTTGGGAAGTAACCTTCTACGGTGATCACTGACTAAGTTCCCGGCTGTGCTGAACACTCGTTCAGAGTATACACTGGAGGGTGGGCAGCTTAGGTATTGCAAAGCAAGTTTGTACATGGGTTTCCAAATGGCCTGCTTTTCTTCCCAGTAAGGAAAGGGACTGTCTGACATTTCCATATCAATTACCTCTTGAAAGTAATCCTCCACCATCCTTTGCATGGATTGGATGGAGTTATGGGCAAGGTCACACTTTTTTGAAAAATCCTTCAAACCAGCCCAGATGTTAAACTGTTCTGGTCTGCCCTCTGCGTCCTCCCTGCTTAGCTTTTGAAAATTACATTTTTTTTTTTTTAAATAAAGTTTATTCAGATTTTTGTCAAAAATAAACGGTACAGTATTTGTTATGGTCAAACAATTCATAATAATATTAACAAGAGTTTGCAACACAGGTGAGGCATAGAACTCGGAGCCACCATAAACGTAGTGGTCAGCAGGATTAGTAATGTGCAGGTAAACGAGAGTCAAAAGAGATATGGTTATGAAATATCCGGGGTACCATGAGGGGAAGCAGGAGAGGGGGAAAGGGAGAGGAAATAGTGGAAGTGGAAAATAGAGGAGAGGCAGTTTGGGGGGGGGGGAGGAGGGAATGTTAGTAAGGGGAAGAGCAAAGAAGAAGGAGGAAGGGGAGGCAGAGCCTAGCAAGACTTAGCGCTAACAATTACTAAAGTACATTATTTTCATTCTTTAAGAAAGGGAATGTGTAGCAGAGAAGTGATCTTGCCACCTGTGCCATGTGGAGAGAAATTTGTAGGGGCGATCATTAACTACACTAGTCATGTGCTCTAGGTTGTGTATTTGCCAAACACTTTGAATTAGTTCCGAAACAGAAGGGCACTCTGATTGTTTCCATTTCTTGGCTATTAAGCATCTGGCTGCGGTTAGGATATGGCCCGGAAGTAACCACATAATTTTATGGGTGTCAGGGGGTAGTCGAGGGAGGAGAAAGTATGAAAGATGGAATGGAGATCTTAGATTAGACACTTTATAAATAAGGTCGGCTACCTCCTTCCAGAAGGGGATGATTTTCGGGCAGCTCCACCAGATGTGGGACAGGGAACCACGCTGGCCACAGAAGCGCCAGCAGAGGTCCGAAGATGCCGGGTAGATTGTTTTCAGTCTGGAGAAAACTACATTTTTTACGAGCAGCAGCTGCTTGAGAACCCGAAGGAGGACACGTCGTCAAGCCAAGGCCCAGTTCAGTGAACAACTTGCTGAGTAATAGCTACTTGTAAAAGTTCACATCTCGTTCATTTTGAAGCAAAGACTCAATGTAGGTCTTAAACCTTGGATCAAGCACAGTGGCCAAAACGTAGTGTTCCGAGTTCAAGATTTTAATAACTCGAGGATCATTGTGAAGTGAATTAAGTACTTGATCTACAAGGCCAACATACTTTGCGGAATTGCTTGTTTTCATCTCCTCCTTCAGTTTCTCAAGCTGCTTTTCCAATAGTCTAATTAAAGGAATGACTTGGCTCCAGCTAGCAGAGTCTGCACTCACTTCACACGTCCCAACTTCAAATGGTTTCAGCACCTTGCACAGCACAGAAAGGATTCCCCACTGTGCAAGAGTGAAATACATCCCCCCTCCTTTCCCAATGTCATGGCTTGTGCAATACGCTTGGATGGCTTTGCGCTGTTCCTCCATCCTCTGAAGCATGTACAGGGTGGAATTCTACCTAGTCAACACCTCTTGCTTAAGTTGGTGGCAGGGCAAGTTAAACTGCTCTTGGAGCTGCAGTAATCTCCTACATGCTGTGGCTGAATGCCTGAAATGGCCTGAAATTTTACGGGCCACCGAAAGCATCTCCTGCACCTCACTGTTATTTCGTAGGAAGCTCTGCACCACCAAGTTGATGGTGTGAACAAAACAGGGAATGTGCTGGAAATCACCCAGCTGTAATGCTCGCACTATAATGTTGGCGTTATCTGAAATGACATACCCTGGGGAGAGTCCAAGTGGTATAAGCCATGTATCAATCACATCTCTCAGTTTGCGTAACAAATTGTCAGCTGTATGCCTGTTAGTGAAGCCGGTGATACAAAGAGTGGCCTGCCTGTGACAAATGTTACGTAGTGGTGTACATGCTGCTGCTGTTCCTGCTGGTGAAGGTGAATGACCAACCCAGTGGGCTGTCACAGTCATATAGTCTTTGGTTTGACCACTTCCACTTGTCCACATATCTGTGGTTAAGTGGACAGTGGGCAGAATGGCATTTTTCAGGGCAATCTCTACATTTTTACACACTTTTTCGTATAGTTGTGGAATAGCTTTACGGGAAAAATGGTGTCGTGATGGAATTCTGTAACGCGGACACAAAACCTCAATTCACTGTGAAAACCCAGCTGCGTTTATTGTGGAGATTGGACGCAGATCTAACACTAACATGGCAGCTATGGCGTCTGTGATTCGCTTGGCAACTGGGTGACTGCTGTCATATTTGCTTCCCCTCGCAAATGATTTTTTTCACAGTTAATGGTTGTAATGTAGGACTGCTCTTTTTCTTGGCCTTCCCCTGGGCTGACGATTCACCCCCAGCAGCAGCAACAGCAGCAGCAGTGGGACTAACGCTTTCTTCAGAGGAATCAATTATAGTGCCGGAGTCATCCAGCCTTAATAAGTGGGATGCCGGGCTAACTCCGAGCACTACTGAGGATATTGATGAGGATGGTGTGGTGGGTGTATTTTGTAGCCGTCGGGATGTCGGAGAGCGGAGGGTCTTAGCTGATGACGGAGTGCTTGTAATTTTTTTGGAAGAACTTTCAGCTTTTCCCAAAACTTTGCCATGAACTCTCGTTAAATGGCGTAACATAGACGAGGTTCCAAGATGGTTAAGGTCCCTCCCTCGACTGACTGTGGCTTGACATACACTACAAATAGCTATACAACTGTTGTCTGGATTTGGGTAGAAATAATTCCACACATAAGAATTGGATTTTTTTGTTTTATGACCAGGCATGACAATGGCCTTTTTCTTGTCACGTGCCAGAACTGCTGCCACTGGTGCAGGACTTACACAAACAACCTCATCAACATCCTCATTAGCGCCCTCGTCGCCTACACAAATCTCCCCCTCATCCTCTTCTAATTCCAAAGTGTCATCCTCACTTGGTGTATTACCGGCTACACTCGGGCTGTTCAGGCACACATCAGTAGAACTGCTGAAAGGGCCCTTCTTTATGGGTACACTAACAGAATGCTCACGATTAGACATCCCACTGTTGGATGGACTCTCCACAGGGATTGGTGTCATTTCTGATTCAGAGCATACATTATCCTCTAATGCCTTACTGTTTTCTTGCAGCTCGGCTTTCACGCGTAACAGTAGTTGTGCACCACTTTTGGACTGCAAATTACTTGGTCTTGCTTGGTCACGAGTGACCGTACAAGAAGAAGGCTCAGTAACATTTTTGGATCTGCCACTAATAGAGAAAGGCGAAGGCCTCATTCTTTCTTTGCCACTGCGTGTGTAGATGTCATGTTGGAATTTTTTTTTTTATCGACAGTTAACTTTTCCTCAGTTACAACTCTTTTTCGCTTCAACACGGTAAAAAAAAATTTTGGCTGTGTTTTTTTTTTGCCTGATTTAAAAAGACTATGTACTTTTACATAGGCTTTACCAGATGACGTACTGGGAACACTACCATCAGGACTGGTGCCAGCACCTGCTTGCTGATCCTGCTCATATGTGGACTGCTTTGAATCCATTTTAATGAGCCCAAAGCACTTGTAGTGCAAAATATTCAATAGATAGTGCTGCTAGATATGACTTCTTGCAGCCAGAAAAAGTATTGTTTCACACTGGGGAATATGGGACACCCCAAAGCACTTGTAGTGCAAAATATAAAAAAAAAATGCCTCCTCTATCCTCCTCTCTTCCTGCTCTAACAATTGCTAAAATAATTGCTAGCAGAATTTCAATAATAATAGAAAGAATAAGGTATGCAATAATTGCTCTGTCCCTGCTCTAATGCTGCCTGTAACCTAACCCTGCTCTCTCCCTCTGTCAAATGGCGATGGATTGCTGTGGAGGCGGGTATTTATGCATTTCAAATATCGCGACAACCAAGCTCTGAGATCCGACGATGTCACAATGACGTTTTGCCTCCATTTCGAATCCAAATGCGGCTCGGTACTCGGACAGGCGAAGTTCGGGCGGGTTCGGATCTCGGGGAACCGAGCCCGCCCATCTCTAATCTTGTGCCATAAAAATATACGCTCAGCTGTACATGAGCCTCATAGTTATCATATGCCCCTTCATGTGAACATAGTGGACGGCCGGTATTAAACTGATTGTCCTGCTCATACAAACCGTCCAGTGGCTCCAGATGAGGAGATAAAATCGCAGCAATCCGGTGCGAGATATTCCCTGACAAATCAGCCTGTGATGGTTGAAGTGACCACTACCTATGTCTAGGTTGGTCATCCACCAGACCGGTGCAACATTCAATGCATTAACGCATTCCCTGGGCATTTAAGCCAGAGTGTCCACCATTACTGCCTCTTGCTCACTGAGCCAACGTAGACTTCAAGTAGTCTCGATGTTATTAACCAGCAAGGTACAATATCCAAGGTAATAAAGTGTTTAGACCCAGGGCCCTCCTTCTGCACTCCCAGTACACCATGAGGTTACTAATCCACTAAACTAGCTTACGAGTCTACATAAGAATGAAGACTTATGATGACGTCATCCGTCAACCAGGTGCAACACCCAAGCCATGAAAACGTTTCCTGACGGGGATTTAAACCACCCTCAGTTCCCGGGCACTAGTCCACTGAGCCTTATGCTAATTGCTAAGAAGACTTTTCTCAATATCGTCAACCATTTATACTTTGATCTATACATGGGAGATTGTTAAATTGGATCCTATTATTGAGCCACATGAATATTTATCGTTTATCTGTCCAACACTCAACGTTGCAATCCGTACTTAAGTAAGTTTTATAAAAGTACATGTTGTTATTTATCTGCAATGTCTAGGAGCCTGTATCGGACTTGGAGGTGGGAATCAGGGTTTGGATAGATATTTGGGGAAGGAGGGGGCGAGAGATAAACGCTGTACCAGTATGATCACTTCCAACCGGTAAACCCACGGTAATTTAGAGTATAGAGAACATATAGTAGCACAAAGTACACAGATTAGGGAGTAAAGCGGACCTACAAGAGAGGTGACATTAAAACTGTTTATCCAGCGATCTCTGTTTTTAAGATGGATGATGGCAGTGATGGGTCCCATGTTCTATGCACAGAAGGCTCTCACGCCCTCAGGAGCCGGCTCTTCTGCAGTTGGCCAACTTGTAATTGGGCTTATTATTTTGTGTGTATGTTGTGAAGTGTTGGGGGTAGAATTAGGAAGGATGGAAGTCTCTGGAGATTCCCGGAAACCCTGTACAAGTAATCAATTTAATGATGTAGTTAATCTCAGACAAGAAGGCTATTACCCTGGGATACCATGATATATGATCTACCATAGAGCCTCCAGGATAGGTGAGATGTGGAGGGGACTCGATAACATCTATTAAACAACTTATAAGCTTTTCTCATCCTGACCTAACTGGAGGCTCCTTCTGATAATCTCCAATCACTAGGATCAATGACCCCACTAATATCGTCCTCCCACCGAATCTCATCAGATCAGAGATATCTGTACACTGATCCCCTATACAGAGGAGATATATATACACTGAACCCTAATACAGAGGAGATATCTGTACACCGATCTCCTATACAGAGGACATATCTGTACACCGATCCCCTATACAGAGGAGATATCTATACACCGATCCCCTATACAGAGGAGATATCTGTACACCGATCCCCTATACAGAGGTGATGTCTGTACACCGATCCCCTATACAGAGGAGATATCTGTACACCGATCTCCTATACAGAGGACATATCTGTACACCGATCCCCTATACAGAGGAGATATATATACACTGATCACTTATACAGAGGAGAATAAATATATATATATATATATATATATATATATATATATATATATATACATACATACATACATACATACATACATACATACATACACTGAACCCTAATACAGAGGAGATATCTGTACACTGATCCCCTATACAGAGGAAAGATATATATACACTGATCTCTAATACAGAGGAGATATCTGTACACTAATCCCCTATGCAGAGGAGATATCTGTACACCGATCCCCTATACAGAGGAAAGATATATATACACTGATCTCTAATACAGAGGAGATATCTGTACACTGATCCCCTATAGAGAGGAGAGGTATATATACACCAATCCCCTATACAGAGGAGATAACTGTACACAGATCCCCTATACAGAGGAGAGATATATATACACTGATCTCTAATACAGAGAGGAGATATCTGTACACCGATCCCCTATACAGAGGACAGATATATACACACTGATCTCTAATAAAGAGGAGATATCTGTACACTGATCCCCTATAGAGAGGAGAGGTATATATACACCAATCCCCTATACAGAGGAGATAACTGTACACAGATCCCCTATACAGAGGTGATGTCTGTACACCGATCCCCTATACAGGGGAGATATATATACACCGATCCCCTATACAGAGGAGATATCTGTACACCGATCCCCTATACAGAGGAGAGATATATATATACACTGATCTCTAATACAGAGGAGATATCTGTACACTGATCCCCTATACAGAGAGGAGATATCTGTACACCGATCCCCTATACAGAGGAAAGATATATATACACTGATCTCTAATACAGAGGAGATATCTGTACACTAATCCCCTATGCAGAGGAGATATCTGTACACCGATCCCCTATACAGAGGAAAGATATATATACACTGATCTCTAATACAGAGGAGATATCTGTACACTAATCCCCTATGCAGAGGAGATATCTGTACACCGATCCCCTATACAGAGGAAAGATATATATACACTGATCTCTAATACAGAGGAGATATCTGTACACTGATCCTCTATACAGAGGAGATATATATACACCGATCCCCTATACAGAGGAGATATCTGTACACAGATCCCCTATACAGAGGAGAGATATATATATACACTGATCTCTAATACAGAGAGGAGATATCTGTACACCGATCCCCTATACAGAGGACAGATATATACACACTGATCTCTAATAAAGAGGAGATATCTGTACACTGATCCCCTATAGAGAGGAGAGGTATATATACACCAATCCCCTATACAGAGGAGATAACTGTACACAGATCCCCTATACAGAGGTGATGTCTGTACACCGATCCCCTATACAGGGGAGATATATATACACCGATCCCCTATACAGAGGAGATATCTGTACACCGATCCCCTATACAGAGGAGAGATATATATATACACTGATCTCTAATACAGAGGAGATATCTGTACACTGATCCCCTATACAGAGAGGAGATATCTGTACACCGATCCCCTATACAGAGGACAGATATATACACACTGATCTCTAATACAGAGGAGATATCTGTACACTGATCCCCTATACAGAGGAGATATCTGTACACCGATCCCCTATACAGAGGAGATATCTGTACACTGATCCC
>NW_027445997.1:37500-40000 GCF_038048845.1 Mixophyes fleayi
CAGAGAAGATATATATATATACACAATGATCCCTTATACAGAGGAGATCTATATATATACAATGAGCCCTTATCCAGAGGAGATATATATCCAATGATCCCTTATACAGAGGAGATATATCTATATAATGATCCCTTATAAGGGGGGAGATATATATATATATATATATATATATATATATATATATATATATAAACACAATGATCCCTTATACAAGGGAGAGATATATATATATACACAATGATCCCTTATACAGAGAAGATATATATATATATATATATATATATATATATATATATACAATGATCCCTTATACAGAGGAGATCTATATATATATATACAATGATCCCTTAAACAGAGGAGTTCTATATATACAATGATCCCTTGTACAGAGTAGATCTATATATAAATGATCCCTTATACAGAGGAGATATATATATATATACAATGATCCCTTATACAGAGGAGATCTATATATACAATTATCCCTTATACAGAGGAGATCTATATATACAATGATCCCTTATACAGAGGAGATATATCTTTATAATGATCCCTTATAAGGGGGGAGAAATATATATATATATATATATATATATATATATATATATATATATACATATATATATATATATATATATATATATATAAACACAATGATCCCTTATACAAGGGAGAGATATATATATATATACAATGATCACTTATACAGAGAAGATATATATATACAATGATCCCTTATACAGAGGAGATCTATATATATACAGTGATCCCTTATACAGAGGAGTTCTATATATACAATGATCCCTTGTACAGAGTAGATCTATATATACAATGATCCCTTATACAGAGGAGATCTATATATATATACAATGATCCCTTATACAGAGGAGATCTATATATACAATGATCCCTTATACAAAGGAGATAGATAGATAGATAGATATATATATATATATATATATATATATATATATATATATATATATATATAAACACAATGATCCCTTATACAGAGGAGTTCTATATATACAATGATCCCTTATACAGAGAAGATATATATATACAATGATCCCTTATACAGAGAAGATATATATATATATATACAATGATCCCTTACACAGAGAAGATATATATATACAATTATCCCTTATACAGAGTAGTTCTATATATACAATGATCCCTTATACAGAGGAGATATATCTATATAATGATCCCTTATAAGGGGGGATATATATATATATATATATATATATATATATATATATATATATATATATATATATAAACACAATTATCCCTTATACAAGGGAGATATATATATATATATATATATATATATACAATGATCCCTTATACAGAGAAGATATATATATACAATGATCCCTTATACAGAGGAGATATATCTATATAATGATCCCTTATAAGGGGGGAGATATATATATATATATATATATATATATATATTTTATTTTTTATATATATATATATATATAAATATATATATATCTATATATATATATAAACACAATGATCCCTTATACAAGGGAGAGATATATATATATATACACAATGATCCCTTATACAGAGAAGATATATATATATATATATATATATATATATATATATATATATATATATACAATGATCCCTTATACAGAGGAGATCTATATATATACAATGATCCCTTAAACAGAGGAGATCTATATATACAATTATCCCTTATACAGAGGAGATCTATATATACAATGATCCCTTATACAGAGGAGATATATCTTTATAATGATCCCTTATAAGGGGGGAGATATTATATATATATATATATATATATATATATAAACACAATGATCCCTTATACAAGGGAGATATATATATATATATATATATATATATGTATACATACAATGATCCCTCCCTTATACAGAGAAGATATATATATACAATGATCCCTTAATTCCTTATACAGAGGAGATATATCTATATAATGATCCCTTATAAGGGGGAGATATATATATATATATATATATATATATATATATATTTATATATATATATATATATATATATATATATATATATATATATATATTATATATATATCTATATATATATAAACACAATGATCCCTTATACAAGGGAGATATATATATATATACACAATGATCCCTTATACAGAGGAGCTCTATATATATACAATGATCCCTTATACAGAGGAGCTCTATATATATTACAATGATCCCTTAAACAGAGGAGTTCTATATATAAAATGATCCCTTGTACAGAGTAGATCTATATATAAATGATCCCTTATACAGAGGAGATATATATATACAATGATCCCTTATACAGAGGAGATCTATATATACAATTATCCCTTATACAGAGGAGATCTATATATACAATGATCCCTTATACAGAGGATATATATATATATATATATATATATATATATATATATATATATATACAATGGTTCCTTATACAGAGGAGATATATATAT
>NW_027445997.1:42500-114871 GCF_038048845.1 Mixophyes fleayi
GAGTTCTATATATAAAATGATCCCTTGTACAGAGTAGATCTATATATAAATGATCCCTTATACAGAGGAGATATATATATATACAATGATCCCTTATACAGAGGAGATCTATATATACAATTATCCCTTATACAGAGGAGATCTATATATACAATGATCCCTTATACAGAGGATATATATATATATATATATATATATATATATATATATATATATATATATATACAATGGTTCCTTATACAGAGGAGATATATATATATATATATATATATATATATATATATATATATATATATACACACACAATGATCCCTTATACAGAGGAGATATATATATACAATGATCCCTTATACAGAGGAGATCTATATATATACAATGATCCCTTATACAGAGGAGATCTATATATACAATGATCCCTTGTACAGAGTAGATCTATATATACAAACATCCCTTATACAGAGGAGATATATATATATATATATATATATACAATGATCCCTTATACAGAGAAGATATATATATATACACAATGATTCCTTATACAGAGAAGATCTATATATACAATGCTCCCTTATACAGAGAAGATCTATATATACAATGCTCCCTTATACAGAGAAGATCTATATATACAATGCTCCCTTATACAGAGGAGATATATCTATATAATGATCCCTTATACAGAGGAGATATATATATATATATATATATATATATATATATATACACAATGATCCCTTATACAAGGGAGATATATATATATATATATATATATATATACAATGATCCCTTATACAGAGAAGATATATATATATACACAATGATTCCTTATACAGAGAAGATCTATATATACAATGGTCCCTTATACAGAGGAGATCTATATATACAATCATCCCTTATACAGAGGAGATCTATATATACAATGATTCCTTATACAGAGAAGATCTATATATACAATGATCCCTTATACAGAGCAGATAGATACATATATATATATATATATATATATATATATATATATATATATATATATAATGATCACTTATACAGAGATGATCTATATATACAATGAGCCCTTATCCAGAGGAGATATATATATAATGATCCCTAATACAGAGGAGATATATATATACAATGAGCCCTTATACAGAGGAGATATATATATATATATACACAATGGTCCCTTATACAGAGGAGATCTATATATACAATGATCCCTTTCACCGCGGACACAGTTATCCAGTGATCCCCATACAAGGAGTCCTCTGATGCATTGTCCCCTGTCCCACATACAGACGGAGCAGCGAGACGGAGTTGGACAGATATAATAATATAATGGAGCGTTATATTCCAATGCGCAAAGATCCCGCGATGTACTAATCCCACCCAACCAGCTGCACATGGAGAGAACTTACCTGCAGCCGCAGTGACTCCGGTGCACACCCAGCACCCAGCTCTCTGCTCCGGATTACACCTCCCGGGGTCACCTCTGTACATCTCTCTGCATTACACTGTGCAGACTGCGGGGCATGGGAGCCTGACCCACATCGGGTGAGAGGATGGAACCCGACTCAGAGACCCGGAGACTGGTGGAGCCAAAGCAGACAGGGAGCAGCCTCAGGATCAAAAGGTGAGAGACACCCCAAACCCTGACACCCCACAGACGGAGGAAAACAACCCATCTGCCACCCACACCCAACATCTCCTGCTCCCATCACCCTGATATCACCAATATGCATCCTGCTCCCATCACCCTGATATCACCAATATACATCCTGCACCCATCACCCTGATATCACCCTATATACACCCTGCACCCATCACCCTGATATCACCAATATACATCCTGCACCCATCACCCTGATATCCCCCAATATACATCCTGCTCCCATCACCCTGATATCACCAATATACATCCTGTTCCCATCACCCTGATATCCCCCAATATACATCCTGCTCCCATCACCCTGATATCACCAATATACATCCTGCACCCATCACCCTGATATCTCCAATATACATCCTGCTCCCATCACCCTGATATCACCAATATACATCCTGCACCCATCACCCTGATATCTCCAATATACATCCTGCTCCCATCACCCTGATATCCCCCAATATACATCCTGCTCCCATCACCCTGATATCACCAATATGCATCCTGCTCCCATCACCCTGATATCACCAATATACATCCTGCTCCCATCATCCTGATATCACCAATATACATCCTGCTCCCATCACCCTGATATCACCAATATACATCCTGCACCCATCACCCTGATATCACCAATATACATCCTGCTCCCATCACCCTGATATCACCCAATATACATCCTGCACCCATCACCCTGATATCACCCAATATACATCCTGCTCCCATCACCTGATATCACCAATATACATCCTGCACCCATCACCCTGATATCACCAATATACATCCTGCACCCATCACCCTGATATCACCAATATACATCCTGCTCCCATCACCCTGATATCACCAATATACATCCTGCACCCATCACCCTGATATCACCCAATATACATCCTGCACCCATCACCCTGATATCACCAATATACATCCTGCACCCATCACCCTGATATCACCAATATACATCCTGCTCCCATCACCCTGATATCCCCCAATATACATCCTGCTCCCATCACCCTGATATCACCAATATACATCCTGCACCCATCACCCTGATATCCCCCAATATATATCCTGCACCCATCACCCTGATATCCCCCAATATACATCCTGCTCCCATCACCCTGATATCACCAATATACATCCTGCTCCCATCACCCTGATATCCCCCAATATATATCCTGCACCCATCACCCTGATATCCCCCAATATACATCCTGCTCCCATCACCCTGATATCACCAATATACATCCTGCACCCATCACCCTGATATCACCAATATACATCCTGGACCCATCACCCTGATATCACCAATATACATCCTGCACCCATCACCCTGATATCCCCCAATATATATCCTGCACCCATCACCCTGATATTACCAATATACATCCTGCACCCATCACCCTGATATCACCCAATATACATCCTGCACCCATCAGCCTGATATCACCAATATACATCCAGCTCTCATCACCCTGATATCACCAATATACATCCTGCACCCATCACCCTGATATCACCAATATACATCCTGCACCCATCACCCTGATATCACCCAATATACATCCTGCACCCATCACCCTGATATCACCAATATACATCCTGCACCCATCACCCTGATATCACCAATATACATCCTGCACCCATCACCCTAATATCACCAATATACATCCTGCACCCATCACCCTGATATCACCAATATACATCCTGCACCCATCACCCTGATATCACCCAATATACATCCTGCACCCATCACCTGATATCACCCAATATACATCCTGCTCCCATCACCCTGATATCACCCAATATACATCCTGCTCCCATCACCCTGATATCACCAATATACATCCTGCTCCTATCACCCTGATATCACCAATATACATCCTGCTCCCATCACCCTGATATCACCAATATACATCCTGCACCCATCACCCTGATATCACCAATATACATCCAGCTCTCATCACCCTGATATCACCAATATACATCCTGCTCCCATCACCCTGATATCACCAATATACATCCTGCACCCATCACCCTGATATCACCAATATACATCCTGCTCCCATCACCCTGATATCACCAATATACATCCTACACCCATCACCCTGATATCACCAATATACATCCTGCACCCATCACCCTAATATCACCAATATACATCCTGCTCCCATCACCCTGATATCACCAATATACATCCTGCACCCATGACCCTGATATCACCAATATACATCCAGCTCTCATCACCCTGATATCACCAATATACATCCTGCACCCATCACCCTGATATCACCAATATACATCCTGCACCCATCACCCTGATATCACCAATATACATCCTGCTCCCATCACCCTGATATCACTAATATACATCCTGCACCCATCACCCTGATATCACTAATATACATCCTGCACCCATCACCCTGATATCACCAATATACATCCTGCACCCATCACCCTGATATCACCCAATATACATCCTGCATCCATCACCCTGATATCACCCAATATACATCCTGCACCCATCACCCTGATATCACCAATATACATCCTACACCCATCACCCTGATATCACCAATATACATCCTGCTCCCATCACCCTGATATCACCAATATACATCCTGCTCCCATCACCCTGATATCACCCAATATACATCCTGCTCCCATCACCCTGATATCTCCAATATACATCCTGCACCCATCACCCTGATATCACCAATATACATCCTGCTCCCATCACCCTGATATCACCCAATATACATCCTGCACCCATCACCCTGATATCACCAATATACATCCTGCACCCATCACCCTGATATCACCAATATACATCCTGCACCCATCACCCTGATATCACCAATATACATCCTGCACCCATCACTCTGATATCACCAATATACATCCTGCACCCATCACCTGATATCACCAATATACATCCTGCACCCATCACCCTGATATCACCAATATACATCCTGCTCCCATCACCCTGATATCACCAATATACATCCTGCGCCCATCACCTGATATCACCAATATACATCCTGCACCCATCACCCTGATATCACCCAATATACATCCTGCACCCATCACCCTGATATCACCCAATATACATCCTACACCCATCACCCTGATATCACCAATATACATCCTGCACCCATCACCCTGATATCACCCAATATACATCCTGCTCCCATCACCCTGATATCACCAATATACATCCAGCTCTCATCACCCTGATATCACCAATATACATCCTGCTCTCATCACCCTGATATCACCAATATACATCCTGCTCCCATCACCCTGATATCACTAATATACATCCTGCACCCATCACCCTGATATCACTAATATACATCCTGCACCCATCACTCTGATATCACCAATATACATCCTGCACCCATCACCCTGATATCACCCAATATACATCCTGCATCCATCACCCTGATATCACCCAATATACATCCTGCACCCATCACCCTGATATCACCAATATACATCCTACACCCATCACCCTGATATCACCAATATACATCCTGCTCCCATCACCCTGATATCACCAATATACATCCTGCTCCCATCACCCTGATATCACCCAATATACATCCTGCTCCCATCACCCTGATATCTCCAATATACATCCTGCACCCATCACCCTGATATCACCAATATACATCCTGCACCCATCACCCTGATATCACCAATATACATCCTGCTCCCATCACCCTGATATCACCCAATATACATCCTGCACCCATCACCCTGATATCACCAATATACATCCTGCACCCATCACCCTGATAGCACCAATATACATCCTGCACCCATCACCCTGATATCACCAATATACATCCTGCACCCATCACTCTGATATCACCAATATACATCCTGCTCCCATCACCCTGATATCACCTAATATACATCCTGCTCCCATCACCCTGATATCACCTAATATACATCCTGCACCCATCACCCTGATATCACCAATATACATCCTGCTCCCATCACCCTGATATCACCCAATATACATCCTGCACCCATCACCCTGATATCACCAATATACATCCTGCACCCATCACCCTGATAGCACCAATATACATCCTGCACCCATCACCCTGATATCACCAATATACATCCTGCACCCATCACCTGATATCACCAATATACATCCTGCACCCATCACCCTGATATCACCAATATACATCCTGCTCCCATCACCCTGATATCACCAATATACATCCTGCACCCATCACCTGATATCACCAATATACATCCTGCTCCCATCACCCTGATATCACCCAATATATATCCTGCACCCATCACCCTGATATCTCCAATATACATCCTGCACCCATCACCCTGATATCACCTAATATACATCCTGCACCCATCACCCTGATATCACCAATATACATCCTGAACCCATCACCCTGATATCACCAATATACATCCTGCACCCATCACCTGATATCACCCAACATACATCCTGCACCCATCACCCTGATATCACCCAATATACATCCTACACCCATCACCCTGATATCACCCAATATACATCCTGCACCCATCACCCTGATATCACCCAATATACATCCTACACCCATCACCCTGATATCACCAATATACATCCTGCACCCATCACCCTGATATCACCCAATATACATCCTGCTCCCATCACCCTGATATCACCAATATACATCCAGCTCTCATCACCCTGATATCACCAATATACATCCTGCTCTCATCACCCTGATATCACCAATATACATCCTGCACCCATCACCCTGATATCACCAATATACATCCTGCTCCCATCACCCTGATATCACCTAATATACATCCTGCTCCCATCACCCTGATATCACCCAATATACATCATGCTCCCATCACCCTGATATCACCAATATACATCCTGCACCCATCACCCTGATATCACCAATATACATCCTGCACCCATCACCCTGATATCACCCAATATACATCCTGTACCCATTACCTGATATCACCAATATACATCCTGCACCCATCACCCTGATATCACCAATATACATCCTGCTCCCATCACCTGATATCACCAATATACATCCTGCTCCCATCACCCTGATATCACCAATATACATCCTGCACCCATCACCCTGATATCACCAATATACATCCTGCACCCATCACCCTGATATCACCAATATACATCCTGCTCCCATCACCCTGATATCACCAATATACATCCTGCACCCATCACCCTGATATCACCAATATACATCCAGCACCCATCACCCTGATATCACCCAATATACATCCAGCTCCCATCACCCTGATATCACCCAATATACATCCTGGTCCCATCACCCTGATATCACCAATATACATCCTGCACCCATCACCCTGATATCACCAATATACATCCTGCACCCATCACCCTGATATCACCAATATACATCCTGCACCCATCACCCTGATATCACCCAATATACATCCTGCTCCCATCACCCTGATATCACCAATATACATCCTGCACCCATCACCCTGATATCACCAATATACATCCTGCACCCATCACCCTGATATCACCCAATATACATCCTGCTCCCATCACCCTGATATCACCTAATATACCTCCTGCACCCATCACCCTGATATCACCCAATATGCATCCTGCGCCCATCATCCTGATATCACCCAATATACATCCTGCTCCCATCACCCTGATATCACCAATATACATCCTGCTCCCATAACCCTGATATCACCAATATACATCTTGCACCCATCACCCTGATATCACCCAATATACATCCTGCTCCCATCACCCTGATATCACCAATATACATCCTGCACCCATCACCCTGATATCACCAATATACATCCTGCTCCTATCACCCTGATATCTCCAATATACATCCTGCACCCATCACCCTGATATCACCCAATATACATCCTGCACCCATCACCCTGATATCACCAATATACATCCTGCACCCATCACCCTGATATCACCTAATATACCTCCTGCACCCATCACTCTGATATCACTCAATATACATCCTGCACCCATCACCTGATATCACCAATATACATCCTGCTCCCATAACCCTGATATCACCAATATACATCCTGCACCCATCACCCTGATATCACCAATATACATCCTGCACCCATCACCCTGATATCACCCAATATACATCCTGCTCCCATCACCCTGATATCACCAATATACATCCTGCACCCATCACCCTGATATCACCAATATACATCCTGCACCCATCACCCTGATATCACCCAATATACATCCTGCTCCCATCACCCTGATATCACCTAATATACCTCCTGCACCCATCACCCTGATATCACCCAATATGCATCCTGCGCCCATCATCCTGATATCACCCAATATACATCCTGCTCCCATCACCCTGATATCACCAATATACATCCTGCTCCCATCACCCTGATATCACCAATATACATCTTGCACCCATCACCCTGATATCACCCAATATACATCCTGCTCCCATCACCCTGATATCACCAATATACATCCTGCACCCATCACCCTGATATCACCAATATACATCCTGCATCCATCACCCTGATATCCCCAATATACATCCTGCACCCATCACCCTGATATCACCAATATACATCCTGCTCCCATCACCCTGATATCACCAATATACATCCAGCACCCATCACCCTGATATCACCAATTTACATCCAGCACCCATCACCCTGATATCACCAATATACATCCTGCTCCCATCACCCTGATATCACCAATAAACATCCTGCACCCATCACCCTGATATCACCAATATACATCCTGCACCCATCACCCTGATATCACCAATATACATCCTGCTCCCATCACCCTGATATCACCAATATACATCCTGCACCCATCACCCTGATATCACCAATATACATCCTGCTCCCATCACCCTGATATCACCAATATACATCCTGCACCCATCACCCTGATATCACCAATATACATCCTGCACCCATCACCCTGATATCACCAATAATACATCCTGCTCCCATCACCCTGATATCACCAATATACATTCTGCTCCCATCACCCTGATATCACCAATATACATCCTGCTCCCAATCACCCTGATATCACCAATATACATCCTGCGCCCATCACCCTGATATCACCCAATATACATCCTGGTCCCATCACCCTGATATCACCAGTATACATCCTGCACCCATCATCCTGATATCACCCAATATACATCCTGCTCCCATCACCCTTATATCACCAATATACATCCTGCACCCATCATCCTGATATCACCCAATATACATCCTGCTCCCATCACCTGATATCACCAATATACATCCTGCTCCCATCACCCTGATATCACCCAATATACATCCTGCTCCCATCACCTGATATCACCAATATACATCCTGCACCCATCATCCTGATATCACCCAATATACATCCTGCTCCCATCACCCTGATATCACCAATATACATCCTGCACCCATCACCCTGATATCACCCAATATACATCCTGCTCCCATCACCCTGATATCACCCAATATACATCCTGCTCCCATCACCTGATATCACCAATATACATCCTGCTCCCATCACCCTGATATCACCAATATACATCCTGCACCCATCACCCTAATATCACCAATATACATCCTGCTCCCATCACCCTGATATCACCAATATACATCCTGCACCCATCACCCTGATATCACCAATATACATCCTGCTCCCATCACCCTGATATCACAAATATACCTCCTGCTCCTATCACCCTGATATAACCCAATATACATCCTGCACCCATCACCCTGGTTTCACCAATATACATCCTGCTCCCATCACCCTGATATCACCAATATACATCCTGCTCCCATCACCCTGATATCACCAATATACATCCTGCTCCCATCACCCTGATATCACTAATATACATCCTGCTCCCATCACCCTGATATCACCAATATACATCCTGCTCCCATCACCCTGATATCACCCAATATACATCCTGCTCCCATCACCCTGATATCACCCAATATACATCCTGCTCCAATCACCCTGATATCACCAATATACATCCTGCACCCATCACCCTGATATCACCAATATACATCCTGCTCCCATAACCCTGATATCACCAATATACATCCAGCTCCCATCACCCTGATATCACCAATATACATCCTGCACCCATCACCCTGATATCACCAATATACATCCTGCACCCATCACCCTGATATCACCCAATATGCATCCTGCTCCCATCACCCTGATATCACCCAATATACATCCTGCTCCCATCACCCTGATATCACCAATATACATCCAGCTCCCATCACCCTGATATCACCCAATATACATCCTGCTCCCATAACCCTGATATCACCAATATACATCCTGCTCCCTTCACCCTGATATCACCTAATATACATTACATCCTGCTCCCATCACCTGATATCACCCAATATACATCCTGCACCCATCACCCTGATATCACCCAATATACATCCTGCACCCATCACCCTGATATCACCAATATACATCCTGCACCCATCACCCTGATATCACCAATATACATCCTGCACCCATCACCCTGATATCACCAATATACATCCTGCACCCATCACCCTGATATCACCCAATATACATCCTGCTCCCATCACCCTGATATCACCAATATACATCCTGCACCCATCACCCTGATATCACCCAATATACATCCTGCTCCCATCACCCTGATATCACCTAATATACCTCCTGCACCCATCACCCTGATATCACCCAATATGCATCCTGCGCCCATCATCCTGATATCACCCAATATACATCCTGCTCCCATCACCCTGATATCACCAATATACATCCTGCTCCCATCACCCTGATATCACCAATATACATCTTGCACCCATCACCCTGATATCACCCAATATACATCCTGCTCCCATCACCCTGATATCACCAATATACATCCTGCACCCATCACCCTGATATCACCAATATACATCCTGCATCCATCAACCTGATATCCCCAATATACATCCTGCACCCATCACCCTGATATCACCAATATACATCCTGCTCCCATCACCCTGATATCACCAATATACATCCAGCACCCATCACCCTGATATCACCAATATACATCCAGCACCCATCACCCTGATATCACCAATATACATCCTGCTCCCATCACCCTGATATCACCAATATACATCCTGCACCCATCACCCTGATATCACCAATATACATCCTGCACCCATCACCCTGATATCACCAATATACATCCTGCTCCCATCACCCTGATATCACCAATATACATCCTGCACCCATCACCCTGATATCACCAATATACATCCTGCTCCCATCACCCTGATATCACCAATATACATCCTGCACCCATCACCCTGATATCACCAATATACATCCTGCACCCATCACCCTGATATCACCAATAATACATCCTGCTCCCATCACCCTGATATCACCAATATACATTCTGCTCCCATCACCCTGATATCACCAATATACATCCTGCTCCCATCACCCTGATATCACCAATATACATCCTGCACCCATCATCCTGATATCACCCAATATACATCCTGCTCCCATAACCCTGATATCACCAATATACATCCAGCTCCCATCACCCTGATATCACCAATATACATCCTGCACCCATCACCCTGATATCACCAATATACATCCTGCACCCATCACCCTGATATCACCCAATATACATCCTGCTCCCATCACCCTGATATCACCCAATATACATCCTGCTCCCATCACCCTGATATCACCAATATACATCCAGCTCCCATCACCCTGATATCACCCAATATACATCCTGCTCCCATAACCCTGATATCACCAATATACATCCTGCTCCCTTCACCCTGATATCACCTAATATACATTACATCCTGCTCCCATCACCTGATATCACCCAATATACATCCTGCACCCATCACCCTGATATCACCCAATATACATCCTGCACCCATCACCCTGATATCACCAATATACATCCTGCACCCATCACCCTGATATCACCAATATACATCCTGCACCCATCACCCTGATATCACCCAATATACATCCTGCTCCCATCACCCTGATATCACCAATATACATCCTGCACCCATCACCCTGATATCACCAATATACATCCTGCACCCATCACCCTGATATCACCCAATATACATCCTGCTCCCATCACCCTGATATCACCTAATATACCTCCTGCACCCATCACCCTGATATCACCCAATATGCATCCTGCGCCCATCATCCTGATATCACCCAATAAACATCCTGCTCCCATCACCCTGATATCACCAATATACATCCTGCTCCCATCACCCTGATATCACCAATATACATCTTGCACCCATCACCCTGATATCACCCAATATACATCCTGCTCCCATCACCCTGATATCACCAATATACATCCTGCACCCATCACCCTGATATCACCAATATACATCCTGCATCCATCACCCTGATATCCCCAATATACATCCTGCACCCATCACCCTGATATCACCAATATACATCCTGCTCCCATCACCCTGATATCACCAATATACATCCAGCACCCATCACCCTGATATCACCAATATACATCCAGCACCCATCACCCTGATATCACCAATATACATCCTGCTCCCATCACCCTGATATCACCAATATACATCCTGCACCCATCACCCTGATATCACCAATATACATCCTGCACCCATCACCCTGATATCACCAATATACATCCTGCTCCCATCACCCTGATATCACCAATATACATCCTGCACCCATCACCCTGATATCACCAATATACATCCTGCTCCCATCACCCTGATATCACCAATATACATCCTGCACCCATCACCCTGATATCACCAATATACATCCTGCACCCATCACCCTGATATCACCAATAATACATCCTGCTCCCATCACCCTGATATCACCAATATACATTCTGCTCCCATCACCCTGATATCACCAATATACATCCTGCTCCCATCACCCTGATATCACCAATATACATCCTGCTCCCATCACCCTGATATCACCCAATATACATCCTGGTCCCATCACCCTGATATCACCAATATACATCCTGCACCCATCATCCTGATATCACCCTATATACATCCTGCTCCCATCACCCTGATATCACCAATATACATCCTGCTCCCATCACCCTGATATCACCAATATACATCCTGCACCCATCATCCTGATATCACCCAATATACATCCTGCTCCCATCACCTGATATCACCAATATACATCCTGCTCCCATCACCCTGATATCACCCAATATACATCCTGCTCCCATCACCTGATATCACCAATATACATCCTGCACCCATCATCCTGATATCACCCAATATACATCCTGCTCCCATCACCCTGATATCACCAATATACATCCTGCACCCATCACCCTGATATCACCCAATATACATCCTGCTCCCATCACCCTGATATCACCCAATATACATCCTGCTCCCATCACCTGATATCACCAATATACGTCCTGCACCCATCACCCTGATATCACCCAATATACATCCTGCTCCCATCACCTGATATCACCAATATACATCCTGCTCCCATCACCCTGATATCACCAATATACATCCTGCACCCATCACCCTGATATCACCAATATACATCCTGCACCCATCACCCTGATATCACCAATATACATCCTGCTCCCATCACCCTGATATCACCAATATACATCCTGCACCCATCACCCTGATATCACCAATATACATCCTGCTCCCATCACCCTGATATCACCAATATACATCCTGCACCCATCACCCTGATATCACCAATATACATCCTGCACCCATCACCCTGATATCACCAATAATACATCCTGCTCCCATCACCCTGATATCACCAATATACATTCTGCTCCCATCACCCTGATATCACCAATATACATCCTGCTCCCATCACCCTGATATCACCAATATACATCCTGCTCCCATCACCCTGATATCACCCAATATACATCCTGGTCCCATCACCCTGATATCACCAATATACATCCTGCACCCATCATCCTGATATCACCCTATATACATCCTGCTCCCATCACCCTGATATCACCAATATACATCCTGCTCCCATCACCCTGATATCACCAATATACATCCTGCACCCATCATCCTGATATCACCCAATATACATCCTGCTCCCATCACCTGATATCACCAATATACATCCTGCTCCCATCACCCTGATATCACCCAATATACATCCTGCTCCCATCACCTGATATCACCAATATACATCCTGCACCCATCATCCTGATATCACCCAATATACATCCTGCTCCCATCACCCTGATATCACCAATATACATCCTGCACCCATCACCCTGATATCACCCAATATACATCCTGCTCCCATCACCCTGATATCACCCAATATACATCCTGCTCCCATCACCTGATATCACCAATATACGTCCTGCACCCATCACCCTGATATCACCCAATATACATCCTGCTCCCATCACCTGATATCACCAATATACATCCTGCTCCCATCACCCTGATATCACCCAATATACATCCTGCTCCCATCACCTGATATCACCAATATACATCCTGCTCCCATCACCCTGATATCACCAATATACATCCTGCACCCATCATCCTGATATCACCCAATATACATCCTGCTCCCATCACCCTGATATCACCAATATACATCCTGCACCCATCACCCTGATATCACCAATATACATCCTGCTCCCATCACCCTGATATCACCAATATACATCCTGCACCCATCACCCTGATATCACCCAATATACATCCTGCTCCCATCACCCTGATATCACCAATATACATCCTGCTCCCATCACCCTGATATCACCCAATATACATCCTGCTCCCATCACCTGATATCACCAATATACATCCTGCACCCATCATCCTGATATCACCCAATATACATCCTGCTCCCATCACCCTGATATCACCAATATACATCCTGCACCCATCACCCTGATATCACCCAATATACATCCTGCTCCCATCACCCTGATATCACCAATATACATCCTGCTCCCATCACCCTGATATCACCAATATACATCCTGCTCCCATCACCCTGATATCACCCAATATACATCCTGGTCCCATCACCCTGATATCACCAATATACATCCTGCACCCATCATCCTGATATCACCCTATATACATCCTGCTCCCATCACCCTGATATCACCAATATACATCCTGCTCCCATCACCCTGATATCACCAATATACATCCTGCACCCATCATCCTGATATCACCCAATATACATCCTGCTCCCATCACCTGATATCACCAATATACATCCTGCTCCCATCACCCTGATATCACCCAATATACATCCTGCTCCCATCACCTGATATCACCAATATACATCCTGCACCCATCATCCTGATATCACCCAATATACATCCTGCTCCCATCACCCTGATATCACCAATATACATCCTGCACCCATCACCCTGATATCACCCAATATACATCCTGCTCCCATCACCCTGATATCACCCAATATACATCCTGCTCCCATCACCTGATATCACCAATATACGTCCTGCACCCATCACCCTGATATCACCCAATATACATCCTGCTCCCATCACCTGATATCACCAATATACATCCTGCTCCCATCACCCTGATATCACCCAATATACATCCTGCTCCCATCACCTGATATCACCAATATACATCCTGCTCCCATCACCCTGATATCACCAATATACATCCTGCACCCATCATCCTGATATCACCCAATATACATCCTGCTCCCATCACCCTGATATCACCAATATACATCCTGCACCCATCACCCTGATATCACCAATATACATCCTGCTCCCATCACCCTGATATCACCAATATACATCCTGCACCCATCACCCTGATATCACCCAATATACATCCTGCTCCCATCACCCTGATATCACCAATATACATCCTGCTCCCATCACCCTGATATCACCCAATATACATCCTGCTCCCATCACCTGATATCACCAATATACATCCTGCACCCATCATCCTGATATCACCCAATATACATCCTGCTCCCATCACCCTGATATCACCAATATACATCCTGCACCCATCACCCTGATATCACCCAATATACATCCTGCTCCCATCACCCTGATATCACCAATATACATCCTGCTCCCATCACCCTGATATCACCTAATAAACATCCTGCACCCATCACCCTGATATCACCAATATACATCCTGCACCCATCACCTGATATCACCCAATATACATCCTGCACCCATCAACTGATATCACCAATATACATCCTGCTCCCATCACACTGATATCACCCAATATACATCCTGCTCCCATCACCCTGATATCACCAATATACATCCTGCACCCATCACCCTGATATCACCAATATACATCCTGCTCCCATCACCTGATATCACCAATATACATCCTGCACCCATCACCCTGATATCACCAATATACATCCTGCTCCCATCACCCTGATATCACAAATATACCTCCTGCTCCTATCACCCTGATATAACCCAATATACATCCTGCACCCATCACCCTGGTTTCACCAATATACATCCTGCTCCCATCACCCTGATATCACCCAATATACATCCTGCTCCCATCACCTGATATCACCAATATACGTCCTGCACCCATCACCCTGATATCACCCAATATACATCCTGCTCCCATCACCTGATATCACCAATATACATCCTGCTCCCATCACCCTGATATCACCAATATACATCCTGCACCCATCACCCTGATATCACCAATATACATCCTGCACCCATCACCCTGATATCACCAATATACATCCTGCTCCCATCACCCTGATATCACCAATATACATCCTGCACCCATCACCCTGATATCACCAATATACATCCTGCTCCCATCACCCTGATATCACCAATATACATCCTGCACCCATCACCCTGATATCACCAATATACATCCTGCACCCATCACCCTGATATCACCAATAATACATCCTGCTCCCATCACCCTGATATCACCAATATACATTCTGCTCCCATCACCCTGATATCACCAATATACATCCTGCTCCCATCACCCTGATATCACCAATATACATCCTGCTCCCATCACCCTGATATCACCCAATATACATCCTGGTCCCATCACCCTGATATCACCAATATACATCCTGCACCCATCATCCTGATATCACCCTATATACATCCTGCTCCCATCACCCTGATATCACCAATATACATCCTGCTCCCATCACCCTGATATCACCAATATACATCCTGCACCCATCATCCTGATATCACCCAATATACATCCTGCTCCCATCACCTGATATCACCAATATACATCCTGCTCCCATCACCCTGATATCACCCAATATACATCCTGCTCCCATCACCTGATATCACCAATATACATCCTGCACCCATCATCCTGATATCACCCAATATACATCCTGCTCCCATCACCCTGATATCACCAATATACATCCTGCACCCATCACCCTGATATCACCCAATATACATCCTGCTCCCATCACCCTGATATCACCCAATATACATCCTGCTCCCATCACCTGATATCACCAATATACGTCCTGCACCCATCACCCTGATATCACCCAATATACATCCTGCTCCCATCACCTGATATCACCAATATACATCCTGCTCCCATCACCCTGATATCACCCAATATACATCCTGCTCCCATCACCTGATATCACCAATATACATCCTGCTCCCATCACCCTGATATCACCAATATACATCCTGCACCCATCATCCTGATATCACCCAATATACATCCTGCTCCCATCACCCTGATATCACCAATATACATCCTGCACCCATCACCCTGATATCACCAATATACATCCTGCTCCCATCACCCTGATATCACCAATATACATCCTGCACCCATCACCCTGATATCACACAATATACATCCTGCTCCCATCACCCTGATATCACCAATATACATCCTGCTCCCATCACCCTGATATCACCCAATATACATCCTGCTCCCATCACCTGATATCACCAATATACATCCTGCACCCATCATCCTGATATCACCCAATATACATCCTGCTCCCATCACCCTGATATCACCAATATACATCCTGCACCCATCACCCTGATATCACCCAATATACATCCTGCTCCCATCACCCTGATATCACCAATATACATCCTGCTCCCATCACCCTGATATCACCTAATAAACATCCTGCACCCATCACCCTGATATCACCAATATACATCCTGCACCCATCACCTGATATCACCCAATATACATCCTGCACCCATCAACTGATATCACCAATATACATCCTGCTCCCATCACACTGATATCACCCAATATACATCCTGCTCCCATCACCCTGATATCACCAATATACATCCTGCACCCATCACCCTGATATCACCAATATACATCCTGCTCCCATCACCTGATATCACCAATATACATCCTGCACCCATCACCCTGATATCACCAATATACATCCTGCACCCATCACCCTGATATCACCAATATACATCCTGCACCCATCACCCTGATATCACCAATATACATGCTGCACCCATCACCCTGATATCACCCAATATACATCCTGCTCCCATCACCCTGATATTACCCAATATACATCCTGCTCCCATCACCCTGATATCACCCAATATACATCCTGCACCCATCACCCTGATATCACCAATATACATCCTGCACCCATCAGCCTGATATCACCAATATACATCCTGCTCCCATCACCCTGATATCACCCAAAATACATCCTGCTCCCATCACCCTGATATCACCAATATACATCCTGCTCCCATCACCCTGATATCACCAATATACATCCTGCTCCCATCACCCTGATATCACCCAATATACATCCTGCACCCATCACCCTGATATCACCAATATACATCCTGCACCCATCACCCTGATATCACTCAATATACATCCTGCACCCATCACCCTGATATCACCAATATACATCCTGCACCCATCACCCTGATATCACCAATATACATCCTGCACCCATCACCCTGATATCACCAATATACATCCTGCACCCATCACCCTGATATCACCCAATATACATCCTGCTCCCATCACCCTGATATCACCCAATATACATCCTGGTCCCATCACCCTGATATCACCAATATACATCCAGCACCCATCACCCTGATATCACCAATATACATCCTGCACCCATCACCCTGATATCACCAATATACATCCTGCTCCCATCACCCTGATATCACCAATATACATCCTGCACCCATCACCCTGATATCACCAATATACATCCTGCTCCCATCACCCTGATATCACCAATATACATCCTGCTCCCATCACCCTGATATCAACCAATATACATCCTGCACCCATCACCCTGATATCACCAATATACATCCTGCACCCATCACCCTGATATCACTCAATATACATCCTGCACCCATCACCCTGATATCACCAATATACATCCTGCACCCATCACCCTGATATCACCAATATACATCCTGCACCCATCACCCTGATATCACCAATATACATCATGCACCCATCACCCTGATATCACCCAATATACATCCTGCTCCCATCACCCTGATATCACCCAATATACATCCTGGTCCCATCACCCTGATATCACCAATATACATCCAGCACCCATCACCCTGATATCACCAATATACATCCTGCACCCATCACCCTGATATCACCAATATACATCCTGCTCCCATCACCCTGATATCACCAATATACATCCTGCACCCATCACCCTGATATCACCAATATACATCCTGCACCCATCACCCTGATATCACCAATATACATCCTGCTCCCATCACCCTGATATCACCCAATATACATCCTGCACCCATCACCCTGATATCACCAATATACATCCTGCACCCATCAGCCTGATATCACCAATATACATCCTGCTCCCATCACCCTGATATCACCCAAAATACATCCTGCTCCCATCACCCTGATATCACCAATATACATCCTGCTCCCATCACCCTGATATCACCAATATACATCCTGCTCCCATCACCCTGATATCACCCAATATACATCCTGCACCCATCACCCTGATATCACCAATATACATCCTGCACCCATCACCCTGATATCACTCAATATACATCCTGCACCCATCACCCTGATATCACCAATATACATCCTGCACCCATCACCCTGATATCACCAATATACATCCTGCACCCATCACCCTGATATCACCAATATACATCCTGCACCCATCACCCTGATATCACCCAATATACATCCTGCTCCCATCACCCTGATATCACCCAATATACATCCTGGTCCCATCACCCTGATATCACCAATATACATCCAGCACCCATCACCCTGATATCACCAATATACATCCTGCACCCATCACCCTGATATCACCAATATACATCCTGCTCCCATCACCCTGATATCACCAATATACATCCTGCACCCATCACCCTGATATCACCAATATACATCCTGCTCCCATCACCCTGATATCACCAATATACATCCTGCTCCCATCACCCTGATATCAACCAATATACATCCTGCACCCATCACCCTGATATCACCAATATACATCCTGCACCCATCACCCTGATATCACTCAATATACATCCTGCACCCATCACCCTGATATCACCAATATACATCCTGCACCCATCACCCTGATATCACCAATATACATCCTGCACCCATCACCCTGATATCACCAATATACATCATGCACCCATCACCCTGATATCACCCAATATACATCTTGCTCCCATCACCCTGATATCACCCAATATACATCCTGGTCCCATCACCCTGATATCACCAATATACATCCAGCACCCATCACCCTGATATCACCAATATACATCCTGCACCCATCACCCTGATATCACCAATATACATCCTGCTCCCATCACCCTGATATCACCAATATACATCCTGCACCCATCACCCTGATATCACCAATATACATCCTGCACCCATCACCCTGATATCACCAATATACATCCTGCTCCCATCACCCTGATATCACCCAATATACATCCTGCTCCCATCACCCTGATATCACCAATATACATCCTGCACCCATCACCCTGATATCACCAATATACATCCTGCACCCATCACCCTGATATCACCCAATATACATCCTGCTCCCATCACCCTGATATCACCTAATATACCTCCTGCACCCATCACCCTGATATCACCCAATATGCATCCTGCGCCCATCATCCTGATATCACCCAATATACATCCTGCTCCCATCACCCTGATATCACCAATATACATCCTGCTCCCATCACCCTGATATCACCAATATACATCTTGCACCCATCACCCTGATATCACCCAATATACATCCTGCTCCCATCACCCTGATATCACCAATATACATCCTGCACCCATCACCCTGATATCACCAATATACATCCTGCATCCATCACCCTGATATCCCCAATATACATCCTGCACCCATCACCCTGATATCACCAATATACATCCTGCTCCCATCACCCTGATATCACCAATATACATCCAGCACCCATCACCCTGATATCACCAATATACATCCAGCACCCATCACCCTGATATCACCAATATACATCCTGCACCCATCACCCTGATATCACCAATATACATCCTGCACCCATCACCCTGATATCACCAATATACATCCTGCTCCCATCACCCTGATATCACCAATATACATCCTGCACCCATCACCCTGATATCACCAATATACATCCTGCTCCCATCACCCTGATATCACCAATATACATCCTGCACCCATCACCCTGATATCACCAATATACATCCTGCACCCATCACCCTGATATCACCAATAATACATCCTGCTCCCATCACCCTGATATCACCAATATACATTCTGCTCCCATCACCCTGATATCACCAATATACATCCTGCTCCCAATCACCCTGATATCACCAATATACATCCTGCTCCCATCACCCTGATATCACCCAATATACATCCTGGTCCCATCACCCTGATATCACCAGTATACATCCTGCACCCATCATCCTGATATCACCCAATATACATCCTGCTCCCATCACCCTTATATCACCAATATACATCCTGCACCCATCATCCTGATATCACCCAATATACATCCTGCTCCCATCACCTGATATCACCAATATACATCCTGCTCCCATCACCCTGATATCACCCAATATACATCCTGCTCCCATCACCTGATATCACCAATATACATCCTGCACCCATCATCCTGATATCACCCAATATACATCCTGCTCCCATCACCCTGATATCACCAATATACATCCTGCACCCATCACCCTGATATCACCCAATATACATCCTGCTCCCATCACCCTGATATCACCCAATATACATCCTGCTCCCATCACCTGATATCACCAATATACATCCTGCTCCCATCACCCTGATATCACCAATATACATCCTGCACCCATCACCCTAATATCACCAATATACATCCTGCTCCCATCACCCTGATATCACCAATATACATCCTGCACCCATCACCCTGATATCACCAATATACATCCTGCTCCCATCACCCTGATATCACAAATATACCTCCTGCTCCTATCACCCTGATATAACCCAATATACATCCTGCACCCATCACCCTGGTTTCACCAATATACATCCTGCTCCCATCACCCTGATATCACCAATATACATCCTGCTCCCATCACCCTGATATCACCAATATACATCCTGCTCCCATCACCCTGATATCACTAATATACATCCTGCTCCCATCACCCTGATATCACCAATATACATCCTGCACCCATCACCCTGATATCACCAATATACATCCTGCTCCCATCACCCTGATATCACAAATATACCTCCTGCTCCTATCACCCTGATATAACCCAATATACATCCTGCACCCATCACCCTGGTTTCACCAATATACATCCTGCTCCCATCACCCTGATATCACCAATATACATCCTGCTCCCATCACCCTGATATCACCAATATACATCCTGCTCCCATCACCCTGATATCACTAATATACATCCTGCTCCCATCACCCTGATATCACCAATATACATCCTGCTCCCATCACCCTGATATCACCCAATATACATCCTGCTCCCATCACCCTGATATCACCCAATATACATCCTGCTCCAATCACCCTGATATCACCAATATACATCCTGCACCCATCACCCTGATATCACCAATATACATCCTGCTCCCATAACCCTGATATCACCAATATACATCCAGCTCCCATCACCCTGATATCACCAATATACATCCTGCACCCATCACCCTGATATCACCAATATACATCCTGCACCCATCACCCTGATATCACCCAATATGCATCCTGCTCCCATCACCCTGATATCACCCAATATACATCCTGCTCCCATCACCCTGATATCACCAATATACATCCAGCTCCCATCACCCTGATATCACCCAATATACATCCTGCTCCCATAACCCTGATATCACCAATATACATCCTGCTCCCTTCACCCTGATATCACCTAATATACATTACATCCTGCTCCCATCACCTGATATCACCCAATATACATCCTGCACCCATCACCCTGATATCACCCAATATACATCCTGCACCCATCACCCTGATATCACCAATATACATCCTGCACCCATCACCCTGATATCACCAATATACATCCTGCACCCATCACCCTGATATCACCAATATACATCCTGCACCCATCACCCTGATATCACCCAATATACATCCTGCTCCCATCACCCTGATATCACCAATATACATCCTGCACCCATCACCCTGATATCACCCAATATACATCCTGCTCCCATCACCCTGATATCACCTAATATACCTCCTGCACCCATCACCCTGATATCACCCAATATGCATCCTGCGCCCATCATCCTGATATCACCCAATATACATCCTGCTCCCATCACCCTGATATCACCAATATACATCCTGCTCCCATCACCCTGATATCACCAATATACATCTTGCACCCATCACCCTGATATCACCCAATATACATCCTGCTCCCATCACCCTGATATCACCAATATACATCCTGCACCCATCACCCTGATATCACCAATATACATCCTGCATCCATCAACCTGATATCCCCAATATACATCCTGCACCCATCACCCTGATATCACCAATATACATCCTGCTCCCATCACCCTGATATCACCAATATACATCCAGCACCCATCACCCTGATATCACCAATATACATCCAGCACCCATCACCCTGATATCACCAATATACATCCTGCTCCCATCACCCTGATATCACCAATATACATCCTGCACCCATCACCCTGATATCACCAATATACATCCTGCACCCATCACCCTGATATCACCAATATACATCCTGCTCCCATCACCCTGATATCACCAATATACATCCTGCACCCATCACCCTGATATCACCAATATACATCCTGCTCCCATCACCCTGATATCACCAATATACATCCTGCACCCATCACCCTGATATCACCAATATACATCCTGCACCCATCACCCTGATATCACCAATAATACATCCTGCTCCCATCACCCTGATATCACCAATATACATTCTGCTCCCATCACCCTGATATCACCAATATACATCCTGCTCCCATCACCCTGATATCACCCAATATACATCCTGGTCCCATCACCCTGATATCACCAATATACATCCTGCACCCATCATCCTGATATCACCCAATATACATCCTGCTCCCATAACCCTGATATCACCAATATACATCCAGCTCCCATCACCCTGATATCACCAATATACATCCTGCACCCATCACCCTGATATCACCAATATACATCCTGCACCCATCACCCTGATATCACCCAATATGCATCCTGCTCCCATCACCCTGATATCACCCAATATACATCCTGCTCCCATCACCCTGATATCACCAATATACATCCAGCTCCCATCACCCTGATATCACCCAATATACATCCTGCTCCCATAACCCTGATATCACCAATATACATCCTGCTCCCTTCACCCTGATATCACCTAATATACATTACATCCTGCTCCCATCACCTGATATCACCCAATATACATCCTGCACCCATCACCCTGATATCACCTAATATACATCCTGCACCCATCACCCTGATATCACCAATATACATCCTGCACCCATCACCCTGATATCACCAATATACATCCTGCACCCATCACCCTGATATCACCCAATATACATCCTGCTCCCATCACCCTGATATCACCAATATACATCCTGCACCCATCACCCTGATATCACCAATATACATCCTGCACCCATCACCCTGATATCACCCAATATACATCCTGCTCCCATCACCCTGATATCACCTAATATACCTCCTGCACCCATCACCCTGATATCACCCAATATGCATCCTGCGCCCATCATCCTGATATCACCCAATATACATCCTGCTCCCATCACCCTGATATCACCAATATACATCCTGCTCCCATCACCCTGATATCACCAATATACATCTTGCACCCATCACCCTGATATCACCCAATATACATCCTGCTCCCATCACCCTGATATCACCAATATACATCCTGCACCCATCACCCTGATATCACCAATATACATCCTGCATCCATCACCCTGATATCCCCAATATACATCCTGCACCCATCACCCTGATATCACCAATATACATCCTGCTCCCATCACCCTGATATCACCAATATACATCCAGCACCCATCACCCTGATATCACCAATATACATCCAGCACCCATCACCCTGATATCACCAATATACATCCTGCTCCCATCACCCTGATATCACCAATATACATCCTGCACCCATCACCCTGATATCACCAATATACATCCTGCACCCATCACCCTGATATCACCAATATACATCCTGCTCCCATCACCCTGATATCACCAATATACATCCTGCACCCATCACCCTGATATCACCAATATACATCCTGCTCCCATCACCCTGATATCACCAATATACATCCTGCACCCATCACCCTGATATCACCAATATACATCCTGCACCCATCACCCTGATATCACCAATAATACATCCTGCTCCCATCACCCTGATATCACCAATATACATTCTGCTCCCATCACCCTGATATCACCAATATACATCCTGCTCCCATCACCCTGATATCACCCAATATACATCCTGGTCCCATCACCCTGATATCACCAATATACATCCTGCACCCATCATCCTGATATCACCCAATATACATCCTGCTCCCATCACCCTGATATCACCAATATACATCCTGCACCCATCATCCTGATATCACCCAATATACATCCTGCTCCCATCACCTGATATCACCAATATACATCCTGCTCCCATCACCCTGATATCACCCAATATACATCCTGCTCCCATCACCTGATATCACCAATATACATCCTGCACCCATCATCCTGATATCACCCAATATACATCCTGCTCCATCACCCTGATATCACCAATATACATCCTGCACCCATCACCCTGATATCACCCAATATACATCCTGCTCCCATCACCCTGATATCACCCAATATACATCCTGCTCCCATCACCTGATATCACCAATATACGTCCTGCACCCATCACCCTGATATCACCCAATATACATCCTGCTCCCATCACCTGATATCACCAATATACATCCTGCTCCCATCACCCTGATATCACCCAATATACATCCTGCTCCCATCACCTGATATCACCAATATACATCCTGCTCCCATCACCCTGATATCACCAATATACATCCTGCACCCATCATCCTGATATCACCCAATATACATCCTGCTCCCATCACCCTGATATCACCAATATACATCCTGCACCCATCACCCTGATATCACCAATATACATCCTGCTCCCATCACCCTGATATCACCAATATACATCCTGCACCCATCACCCTGATATCACCCAATATACATCCTGCTCCCATCACCCTGATATCACCAATATACATCCTGCTCCCATCACCCTGATATCACCCAATATACATCCTGCTCCCATCACCTGATATCACCAATATACATCCTGCACCCATCATCCTGATATCACCCAATATACATCCTGCTCCCATCACCCTGATATCACCAATATACATCCTGCACCCATCACCCTGATATCACCCAATATACATCCTGCTCCCATCACCCTGATATCACCAATATACATCCTGCTCCCATCACCCTGATATCACCTAATAAACATCCTGCACCCATCACCCTGATATCACCAATATACATCCTGCACCCATCACCTGATATCACCCAATATACATCCTGCACCCATCAACTGATATCACCAATATACATCCTGCTCCCATCACACTGATATCACCCAATATACATCCTGCTCCCATCACCCTGATATCACCAATATACATCCTGCACCCATCACCCTGATATCACCAATATACATCCTGCTCCCATCACCTGATATCACCAATATACATCCTGCTCCCATCACCCTGATATCACCAATATACATCCTGCACCCATCACCTGATATCACCCAATATACATCCTGCACCCATCAACTGATATCACCAATATACATCCTGCTCCCATCACACTGATATCACCCAATATACATCCTGCTCCCATCACCCTGATATCACCAATATACATCCTGCACCCATCACCCTGATATCACCAATATACATCCTGCTCCCATCACCTGATATCACCCAATATACATCCTGCACCCATCACCCTGATATCACCAATATACATCCTGCACCCATCACCCTGATATCACCAATATACATCCTGCACCCATCACCCTGATATCACCAATATACATGCTGCACCCATCACCCTGATATCACCCAATATACATCCTGCTCCCATCACCCTGATATTACCCAATATACATCCTGCTCCCATCACCCTGATATCACCCAATATACATCCTGCACCCATCACCCTGATATCACCAATATACATCCTGCACCCATCAGCCTGATATCACCAATATACATCCTGCTCCCATCACCCTGATATCACCCAAAATACATCCTGCTCCCATCACCCTGATATCACCAATATACATCCTGCTCCCATCACCCTGATATCACCAATATACATCCTGCTCCCATCACCCTGATATCACCCAATATACATCCTGCACCCATCACCCTGATATCACCAATATACATCCTGCACCCATCACCCTGATATCACTCAATATACATCCTGCACCCATCACCCTGATATCACCAATATACATCCTGCACCCATCACCCTGATATCACCAATATACATCCTGCACCCATCACCCTGATATCACCAATATACATCCTGCACCCATCACCCTGATATCACCCAATATACATCCTGCTCCCATCACCCTGATATCACCCAATATACATCCTGGTCTCATCACCCTGATATCACCAATATACATCCAGCACCCATCACCCTGATATCACCAATATACATCCTGCACCCATCACCCTGATATCACCAATATACATCCTGCTCCCATCACCCTGATATCACCAATATACATCCTGCACCCATCACCCTGATATCACCAATATACATCCTGCACCCATCACCCTGATATCACCAATATACATCCTGCTCCCATCACCCTGATATCACCCAATATACATCCTGCTCCCATCACCCTGATATCACCTAATATACATCCTGCTCCCATCACCCTGATATCACCTAATATACATCCTGCTCCCATCACCCTGATATCACCAATATACATCCTGCACCCATCATCCTGATATCACCAATATACATCCTGTACCCATCACCCTGATATCACCAATATACATCCTGGACCTATCACCCTGATATCACCCAATATACATCCTGCACCCATCACCTGATATCACCAATATACATCCTGCTCCCATCACCCTGATATCACCCAATATACGTCCTGCACCCATCACTCTGATATCACCAATATACATCCTGCACCCATCACCCTGATATCACCAATATACATCCTGCTCCCATCACCCTGATATCACCAATATACATCCTGCACCTATCACCCTGATATCACCCAATATACATCCTGCACCCATCACACTGATATCACCAATATACATCCTGCACCCATCACACTGATATCACCAATATACATCCTGCACCCATCACCCTGATATCACCCAATATACATCCTGCACCCATCACACTGATATCACCAATATACATCCTGCACCCATCACACTGATATCACCAATATACATCCTGCACCCATCACCCTGATATCACCAATATACATCCTGCACCCATTACCCTGATATCACCCAATATACATCCTGCTCCCATCACCCTGATATCACCCAATATACATCCTGGTCCCATCACCCTGATATCACCAATATACATCCAGCACCCATCACCCTGATATCACCAATATACATCCTGCACCCATCACCCTGATATCACCAATATACATCCTGCTCCCATCACCCTGATATCACCAATATACATCCTGCACCCATCACCCTGATATCACCAATATACATCCTGCACCCATCACCCTGATATCACCAATATACATCCTGCACCCATCACCCTGATATCACCCAATATACATCCTGCACCCATTACCCTGATATCACCCAATATACATCCTGCTCCCATCACCCTGATATCACCAATATACATCCTGCTCCCATCACCCTGATATCACCAATATACATCCTGCTCCCATCACCCTGATATCACCAATATACATCCTGCACCCATCACCCTGATATCACCAATATACATCCTGCACCCATCACCCTGATATCACCAATATACATCCTGCTCCCATCACCCTGATATCACCCAATATACATCCTGCTCCCATCACCCTGATATCACCTAATATACATCCTGCTCCCATCACCCTGATATCACCTAATATACATCCTGCTCCCATCACCCTGATATCACCAATATACATCCTGCACCCATCATCCTGATATCACCAATATACATCCTGTACCCATCACCCTGATATCACCAATATACATCCTGCACCTATCACCCTGATATCACCCAATATACATCCTGCACCCATCACCTGATATCACCAATATACATCCTGTACCCATCACCCTGATATCACCAATATACATCCTGCACCTATCACCCTGATATCACCCAATATACATCCTGCACCCATCACACTGATATCACCAATATACATCCTGCACCCATCACCCTGATATCACCAATACACATCCTGCACCCATCACCCTGATATCACCCAATATACATCCTGCACCCATCACACTGATATCACCAATATACATCCTGCACCCATCACACTGATATCACCAATATACATCCTGCACCCATCACCCTGATATCAACAATATACATCCTGCACCCATTACCCTGATATCACCAATATACATCCTGCACCCATCACCCTGATATCACCAATATACATCCTGCACCCATCACACTGATATCTCCAATATACATCCTGCTCCCATCACCTGATATCACCAATATACATCCTGCTCCCATCACCCTGATATCACCAATATACATCCTGCACCCATTACCCTGATATCACCAATATACATCCTGCACCCATCACCCTGATATCAACAATATACATCCTGCTCCCATCACCCTGATATCACCAATATACATCCTGCACCCATCACCCTGATATCACCCAATATACATCCTGCTCCCATCACCCTGATATCACCAATATACATCCTGCTCCCATCACCCTGATATCACCCAATATACATCCTGCTCCCATCACCTGATATCACCAATATACATCCTGCACCCATCATCCTGATATCACCCAATATACATCCTGCTCCCATCACCCTGATATCACCAATATACATCCTGCACCCATCACCCTGATATCACCCAATATACATCCTGCTCCCATCACCCTGATATCACCAATATACATCCTGCTCCCATCACCCTGATATCACCTAATAAACATCCTGCACCCATCACCCTGATATCACCAATATACATCCTGCACCCATCACCTGATATCACCCAATATACATCCTGCACCCATCAACTGATATCACCAATATACATCCTGCTCCCATCACACTGATATCACCCAATATACATCCTGCTCCCATCACCCTGATATCACCAATATACATCCTGCACCCATCACCCTGATATCACCAATATACATCCTGCTCCCATCACCTGATATCACCAATATACATCCTGCACCCATCACCCTGATATCACCAATATACATCCTGCACCCATCACCCTGATATCACCAATATACATCCTGCACCCATCACCCTGATATCACCAATATACATGCTGCACCCATCACCCTGATATCACCCAATATACATCCTGCTCCCATCACCCTGATATCACCCAATATACATCCTGCTCCCATCACCCTGATATCACCCAATATACATCCTGCACCCATCACCCTGATATCACCAATATACATCCTGCACCCATCAGCCTGATATCACCAATATACATCCTGCTCCCATCACCCTGATATCACCCAAAATACATCCTGCTCCCATCACCCTGATATCACCAATATACATCCTGCTCCCATCACCCTGATATCACCAATATACATCCTGCTCCCATCACCCTGATATCACCCAATATACATCCTGCATCCATCACCCTGATATCACCAATATACATCCTGCACCCAATCACCCTGATATCACTCAATATACATCCTGCACCCATCACCCTGATATCACCAATATACATCCTGCACCCATCACCCTGATATCACCAATATACATCCTGCACCCATCACCCTGATATCACCAATATACATCCTGCACCCATCACCCTGATATCACCCAATATACATCCTGCTCCCATCACCCTGATATCACCCAATATACATCCTGGTCCCATCACCCTGATATCACCAATATACATCCAGCACCCATCACCCTGATATCACCAATATACATCCTGCACCCATCACCCTGATATCACCAATATACATCCTGCTCCCATCACCCTGATATCACCAATATACATCCTGCACTCATCACCCTGATATCACCAATATACATCCTGCACCCATCACCCTGATATCACCAATATACATCCTGCTCCCATCACCCTGATATCACCCAATATACACCCTGCTCCCATCACCCTGATATCACCTAATATACATCCTGCTCCCATCACCCTGATATCACCTAATATACATCCTGCTCCCATCACCCTGATATCACCAATATACATCCTGCTCCCATCACCCTGATATCACCAATATACATCCTGTACCCATCACCCTGATATCACCAATATACATCCTGGACCTATCACCCTGATATCACCCAATATACATCCTGCACCCATCACCTGATATCACCAATATACATCCTGTACCCATCACCCTGATATCACCAATATACATCCTGCACCTATCACCCTGATATCACCCAATATACATCCTGCACCCATCACACTGATATCACCAATATACATCCTGCACCCATCACACTGATATCACCAATATACATCCTGCACCCATCACCCTGATATCACCAATATACATCCTGCTCCCATCACCCTTATATCACCAATATACATCCTGCACCCATCACCCTGATATCACCATTATACATCCTGCACCCATCACCCTGATATCACCCAATATACATCCTGCACCCATCACACTGATATCACCAATATACATCCTGCACCCATCACACTGATATCACCAATATACATCCTGCACCCATCACCCTGATATCACCAATATACATCCTGCACCCATTACCCTGATATCACCCAATATACATCCTGCTCCCATCACCCTGATATCACCCAATATACATCCTGGTCCCATCACCCTGATATCACCAATATACATCCAGCACCCATCACCCTGATATCACCAATATACATCCTGCACCCATCACCCTGATATCACCAATATACATCCTGCTCCCATCACCCTGATATCACCAATATACATCCTGCACCCATCACCCTGATATCACCAATATACATCCTGCACCCATCACCCTGATATCACCAATATACATCCTGCACCCATCACCCTGATATCACCCAATATACATCCTGCACCCATTACCCTGATATCACCCAATATACATCCTGCTCCCATCACCCTGATATCACCAATATACATCCTGCTCCCATCACCCTGATATCACCAATATACATCCTGCTCCCATCACCCTGATATCACCAATATACATCCTGCACCCATCACCCTGATATCACCAATATACATCCTGCACCCATCACCCTGATATCACCAATATACATCCTGCTCCCATCACCCTGATATCACCCAATATACATCCTGCTCCCATCACCCTGATATCACCTAATATACATCCTGCTCCCATCACCCTGATATCACCTAATATACATCCTGCTCCCATCACCCTGATATCACCAATATACATCCTGCACCCATCATCCTGATATCACCAATATACATCCTGTACCCATCACCCTGATATCACCAATATACATCCTGCACCTATCACCCTGATATCACCCAATATACATCCTGCACCCATCACCTGATATCACCAATATACATCCTGTACCCATCACCCTGATATCACCAATATACATCCTGCACCTATCACCCTGATATCACCCAATATACATCCTGCATCCATCACACTGATATCACCAATATACATCCTGCACCCATCACCCTGATATCACCAATATACATCCTGCACCCATCACCCTGATATCACCCAATATACATCCTGCACCCATCACACTGATATCACCAATATACATCCTGCACCCATCACACTGATATCACCAATATACATCCTGCACCCATCACCCTGATATCAACAATATACATCCTGCACCCATTACCCTGATATCACCAATATACATCCTGCACCCATCACCCTGATATCACCAATATACATCCTGCACCCATCACACTGATATCTCCAATATACATCCTGCTCCCATCACCTGATATCACCAATATACATCCTGCTCCCATCACCCTGATATCACCAATATACATCCTGCACCCATTACCCTGATATCACCAATATACATCCTGCACCCATCACCCTGATATCAACAATATACATCCTGCACCCATTACCCTGATATCACCAATATACATCCTGCACCTATCACCCTGATATCACCAATATACATCCTGCACCCATCACACTGATATCTCCAATATACATCCTGCACCCATCACCCTGATATCAACAATATACATCCTGCACCCATCACCCTGATATCACCTAATATACATCCTGCACCCATCACCCTGATATCACCAATATACATCCTGCAACCATCACCCTAATATCACCAATATACATCCTGCAACCATCACCCTGATATCACCCAATATACATCCTGCTCCTATCACCGTGATATCACCTAATATACATCCTGCACCCATCACCCTGATATCACCCTATATACATCCTGCTCCCATCACCCTGATATCACCAATATACATCCTGCACCCATCACCCTGATATCACCAATATACATCCTGCACCCATCACCCTGATATCACCAATATACATCCTGCACCCATCACCCTGATATCACCAATATACATCCTGCTCCCATCACCCTGATATCACCAATATACATCCTGCACCCATCACCCTGATATCACCAATATACATCCTGCACCCATCACCCTGATATCACCAATATACATCCTGCACCCATCACCCTGATATCACCAATATACATCCTGCACCCATCACCCTGATATCACCAATATACATCCTGCACCCATCACCCTGATATCACTCAATATACATCCTGCACCCATCACCCTGATATCATCCAATATACATCCTGCACCCATCACCCTGATATCACCCAATATACATCCTGCTCCCATCACCCTGATATCACCAATATACATCCTGCACCCATCATCCTGATATCACCCAATATACATCCTGCACCCATCACCCTGATATCACCAATATACATCCTGCTCCCATCACCTGATATCACCAATATACATCCTGCACCCATCACCCTGATATCAACAATATACATCCTGCACCCATTACCCTGATATCACCAATATACATCCTGCACCCATCACCCTGATATCACCAATATACATCCTGCTCCTATCACCCTGATATCACCAATATACATCCTGCACCCATCACCCTGATATCACCAATATACATCCTGCACCCATCACCCTGATATCACTCAATATACATCCTGCACCCATCACCCTGATATCACCAATATACATCCTGCTCCCATCACCCTGATATCACCAATATACATCCTGCACCCATCACCCTGATATCACCAATATACATCCTGCACCCATCACCCTGATATCACCAATATACATCCTGCACCCATCACCCTGATATCACCCAATATACATCCTGCACCCATTACCCTGATATCACCCAATATACATCCTGCTCCCATCACCCTGATATCACCAATATACATCCTGCTCCCATCACCCTGATATCACCAATATACATCCTGCTCCCATCACCCTGATATCACCAATATACATCCTGCAACCCATCACCCTGATATCACCAATATACATCCTGCACCCATCACCCTGATATCACCAATATACATCCTGCTCCCATCACCCTGATATCACCCAATATACATCCTGCTCCCATCACCCTGATATCACCTAATATACATCCTGCTCCCATCACCCTGATATCACCTAATATACATCCTGCTCCCATCACCCTGATATCACCAATATACATCCTGCACCCATCATCCTGATATCACCAATATACATCCTGTACCCATCACCCTGATATCACCAATATACATCCTGCACCTATCACCCTGATATCACCCAATATACATCCTGCACCCATCACCTGATATCACCAATATACATCCTGTACCCATCACCCTGATATCACCAATATACATCCTGCACCTATCACCCTGATATCACCCAATATACATCCTGCACCCATCACACTGATATCACCAATATACATCCTGCACCCATCACACTGATATCACCAATATACATCCTGCACCCATCACCCTGATATCACCCAATATACATCCTGCACCCATCACACTGATATCACCAATATACATCCTGCACCCATCACACTGATATCACCAATATACATCCTGCACCCATCACCCTGATATCAACAATATACATCCTGCACCCATTACCCTGATATCACCAATATACATCCTGCACCCATCACCCTGATATCACCAATATACATCCTGCACCCATCACCCTGATATCACCAATATACATCCTGCACCCATCACACTGATATCTCCAATATACATCCTGCTCCCATCACCTGATATCACCAATATACATCCTGCTCCCATCACCCTGATATCACCAATATACATCCTGCACCCATTACCCTGATATCACCAATATACATCCTGCACCCATCACCCTGATATCAACAATATACATCCTGCACCCATTACCCTGATATCACCAATATACATCCTGCACCTATCACACTGATATCTCCAATATACATCCTGCACCCATCACCCTGATATCAACAATATACATCCTGCACCCATCACCCTGATATCACCTAATATACATCCTGCACCCATCACCCTGATATCACCAATATACATCCTGCAACCATCACCCTAATATCACCAATATACATCCTGCAACCATCACCCTGATATCACCCAATATACATCCTGCTCCTATCACCGTGATATCACCTAATATACATCCTGCACCCATCACCCTGATATCACCCTATATACATCCTGCTCCCATCACCCTGATATCACCAATATACATCCTGCACCCATCACCCTGATATCACCAATATACATCCTGCACCCATCACCCTGATATCACCAATATACATCCTGCTCCCATCACCCTGATATCACCAATATACATCCTGCACCCATCACCCTGATATCACCAATATACATCCTGCACCCATCACCCTGATATCACCAATATACATCCTGCACCCATCACCCTGATATCACCAATATACATCCTGCACCCATCACCCTGATATCACCAATATACATCCTGCACCCATCACCCTGATATCACTCAATATACATCCTGCACCCATCACCCTGATATCATCCAATATACATCCTGCACCCATCACCCTGATATCACCCAATATACATCCTGCTCCCATCACCCTGATATCACCAATATACATCCTGCACCCATCATCCTGATATCACCCAATATACATCCTGCACCCATCACCCTGATATCACCAATATACATCCTGCTCCCATCACCTGATATCACCAATATACATCCTGCACCCATCACCCTGATATCAACAATATACATCCTGCACCCATTACCCTGATATCACCAATATACATCCTGCACCCATCACCCTGATATCAACAATATACATCCTGCACCCATTACCCTGATATCACCCAATATACATCCTGCATTCATCACCCTGATATCTCCAATATACATCCTGCTCCCATCACCCTGATATCACCAATATACATCCTGCTCTCATCACCCTGATATCACCAATATACATCCTGCACCCATCACCCTGATATCACCAATATACATCCTGCACCCATCACCCTGATATCACCTAATATACATCCTGCTCCCATCACCCTGATATCACCAATATACATCCTGCACCCATCACCCTGATATAACCAATATACATCCTGCTCCTATCACCCTGATATCACCCAATATACATCCTGCACCCATCACCCTGATATCAACAATATACATCCTGCACCCATCACCCTGATATCACCTAATATACATCCTGCACCCATCACCCTGATATCACCTAATATACATCCTGCACCCATCACCCTAATATCACCAATATACATCCTGCACCCATCACCCTGATATCACCAATATACATCCTGCTCCCATCACCCCTGATATCACCAATATACATCCTGCACCCATCACCCTGATATCACCAATATACATCCTGCACCCATCACCCTGATATCACCAATATACATCCTGCTCCCATCACCCTGATATCACCAATATACATCCTGCACCCATCACCCTGATATCACCAATATACATCCTGCTCCCATCACACTGATATCACCCAATATACATCCTGCACCCATCACCCTGATATCACCAATATACATCCTGCTCCCATCACCATGATATCACCAATATACATCCTGCACCCATCACTCTGATATCACCCAATATACATCCTGCTCCCATCACCCTGATATCACCAATATACATCCTGCACCCATCACCCTGATATCAACAATATACATCCTGCACCCATTACCCTGATATCACCAATATACATCCTGCACCCATCACCCTGATATCAACAATATACATCCTGCACCCATTACCCTGATATCACCCAATATACATCCTGCATTCATCACCCTGATATCTCCAATATACATCCTGCTCCCATCACCCTGATATCACCAATATACATCCTGCTCTCATCACCCTGATATCACCAATATACATCCTGCACCCATCACCCTGATATCACCAATATACATCCTGCACCCATCACCCTGATATCACCTAATATACATCCTGCTCCCATCACCCTGATATCACCAATATACATCCTGCACCCATCACCCTGATATCACCAATATACATCCTGCTCCTATCACCCTGATATCACCCAATATACATCCTGCACCCATCACCCTGATATCAACAATATACATCCTGCACCCATCACCCTGATATCACCTAATATACATCCTGCACCCATCACCCTAATATCACCAATATACATCCTGCACCCATCACCCTGATATCACCAATATACATCCTGCTCCCATCACCCTGATATCACCAATATACATCCTGCACCCATCACCCTGATATCACCAATATACATCCTGCACCCATCACCCTGATATCACCAATATACATCCTGCTCCCATCACCCTGATATCACCAATATACATCCTGCACCCATCACCCTGATATCACCAATATACATCCTGCTCCCATCACACTGATATCACCCAATATACATCCTGCACCCATCACCCTGATATCACCAATATACATCCTGCTCCCATCACCATGATATCACCAATATACATCCTGCACCCATCACCCTGATATCACCAATATACATCCTGCTCCTATCACCCTGATATCACCCAATATACATCCTGCACCCATCACCCTGATATCAACAATATACATCCTGCACCCATCACCCTGATATCACCTAATATACATCCTGCACCCATCACCCTAATATCACCAATATACATCCTGCACCCATCACCCTGATATCACCAATATACATCCTGCACCCATCACACTGATATCACCCAATATACATCCTGCACCCATCACCCTGATATCACCTAATATACATCCTGCACCCATCACCCTAATATCACCAATATACATCCTGCACCCATCACCCTGATATCACCAATATACATCCTGCACCCATCACACTGATATCACCCAATATACATCCTGCACCCATCACCCTGATATCACCAATATACATCCTGCTCCCATCACCCTGATATCACCCAATATACATCCTGCTCCCATCACCCTGATATCACCCAATATACATCCTGCTCCCATCACCCTGATATCACCCAATATACATCCTGCACCCATCACCCTGATATCACCCAATATACATCCTGCACCCATCACCCTGATATCACCCAATATACATCCTGCTCCCATCACCCTGATATCACCAATATACATCCTGCACCCATCACCCTGATATCACTCAATATACATCCTGCACCCATCACCCTGATATCACCAATATACATCCTGCACCCATTACCCTGATATAACCCAATATACATCCTGCATCCATCACCCTGATATCACCCAATATACATCCTGCACCCATCACCCTGATATCTCCAATATACATCCTGCTTCCATCACCCTGATATCACCTAATATACATCCTGCACCCATCACCCTGATATCAACAATATACATCCTGCACTCATAACCCTGATATCACCAATATACATCCTGCACCCATCACCCTGATATCACCAATATACATCCTGCACCCATCAGCCTGATATCACCAATATACATCCTGCACCCATCAACTGATATCACCCAATATACATCCTGCACCCATCACCCTGATATCACCAATATACATCCAGCACCCATCACCCTGATTTCACCAATATACATCCTGCACCCATCACCCTGATATCACCCAATATACATCCTGCTCCCATCACCCTGATATCCCCCAATATACATCCTGCTCCCATCACCCTGATATCCCCCAATATACATCCTGCACCCATCACCCTGATATCACCAATATACATCCTGCTCCTATCACCCTGATATCACCAATATACATCCTGCTCCCATCACCTGATATCACCCAATATACATCCTGCTCCCATCACCCTGATATCAGCAATATACATCCTGCACCCATCACCGTGATATCACCAATATACATCCTGCACCCATCACCGTGATATCACCAATATACATCCTGCACCCGTCACCCTAATATCACCAATATACATCCTGCACCCATCACCCTGATATCACCCAAAATACATCCTGCTCCCATCACCTGATATCACCCAATATACATCCTGCACCCATCACCCTGATATCACCAATAAACATCCTGCACCCATCACCCTGATATCACTCAATATACATCCTGCACCCATCACCCTGATATCACCAATATACATCCTGCACCCATAACCCTGATATCACCCAATATACATCCTGCATCCATCACCCTGATATCTCCAATATACATCCTGCACCCATCAGCCTGATATCACCTAATAAACATCCTGCACCCATCACCCTGATATCACCAATATACATCCTGCACCCAGCACCTTTATATCACCAATATACATCCTGCTCCCATCACCCTGATATCACCCAATATACATCCTGCTCCTATCACCGTGATATCACCAATATACATCATGCACCCATCACCCTCATATCACCAATATACATACTGCACCCATCACCCTGATATCACTCAATATACATTCTGCACCCATCACCCTGATATCACCAATATACATCCTGCACCCATTACCCTGATATAACCCAATATACATCCTGCATCCATCACCCTGATATCTCCAATATACATCCTGCTTCCATCACCCTGATATCACCAATATACATCCTGCTCCCATCACCTGATATCACCAATATACATCCTGCTCCCATCACCCTGATATCACCAATATACATCCTGCACCCATCACCCTGATATCACCAATATACATCCTGCACCCAACACCCTGATATCACCCAATATACATCCTGCACCCATCAGCCTGATATCACCAATATACATCCTGCACCCATCAGCCTGATATCACCAATATACATCCTGCACCCATCAACTGATATCACCCAATATACATCCTGCACCCATCACCCTGATATCACCAATATACATCCTGCACCCATCACCCTGATATCACCAATATACATCCTGCACCCATCACCCTGATATCACCAATATACATCCTGCACCCATCACCCTGATATCACCAATATACATCCTGCACCCATCACCCTGATATCACCAATATACATCCTGCACCCATCACCCTGATATCACCAATATACATTCTGCACCCATCACTCTGATATCACCCAATATACATCCTGCTCCTATCACCGTGATATCACCAATATACATCCTGCACCCATCACCCTGATATTACCCAATATACATCCTGCATCCATCACCCTGATATCTCCAATATACATCCTGCACCCATCACCCTGATATCACCTAATATACATCCTGCACCCATCACCCTGATATCACCAATATACATCCTGCACCCATCACCCTGATATCACCAATATACATCCTGCACCCATCACTCTGATATCACCAATATACATCCTGCACCCATCACCTGATATCACCCAATATACATCCTGCTCCCATCACCTGATATCACCCAATATACATCCTGCACCCATCACCCTGATATCACCAGTAAACATCCTGCACCCATCACCCTGATATCACCAATATACATCCTGCACCCATCACCCTGATATCACCAATATACATCCTGCTCCCATCACCTGATATCACCAATATACATCCTGCACCCATCACCCTGATATCACCAATATACATCCTGCACCCATCACCCTGATATCACCAATATACATCCTGCACCCATTACCCTGATATCACCAATATACATCCTGCTCCCATCACCTGATATCACCAATATACATCCTGCTCCCATCACCCTGATATCACCAATATACATCCTGCACCCATCACCCTGATATCACCAATATACATCCTGCACCCAACACCCTGATATCACCAATATACATCCTGCACCCATCAGCCTGATATCACCAATATACATCCTGCACCCATCAGCCTGATATCACCAATATACATCCTGCACCCATCAACTGATATCACCCAATATACATCCTGCACCCATCACCCTGATATCACCAATATACATCCTGCACCCATCACCCTGATATCACCAATATACATCCTGCACCCATCACCCTGATATCACCAATATACATCCTGCACCCATCACCCTGATATCACCAATATACATCCTGCACCCATCACCCTGATATCACCAATATACATCCTGCACCCATCACCCTGATATCACCAATATACATTCTGCACCCATCACTCTGATATCACCCAATATACATCCTGCTCCTATCACCGTGATATCACCAATATACATCCTGCACCCATCACCCTGATATTACCCAATATACATCCTGCATCCATCACCCTGATATCTCCAATATACATCCTGCACCCATCACCCTGATATCACCTAATATACATCCTGCACCCATCACCCTGATATCACCAATATACATCCTGCACCCATCACCCTGATATCACCAATATACATCCTGCACCCATCACTCTGATATCACCAATATACATCCTGCACCCATCACCTGATATCACCCAATATACATCCTGCTCCCATCACCTGATATCACCCAATATACATCCTGCACCCATCACCCTGATATCACCAGTAAACATCCTGCACCCATCACCCTGATATCACTCAATATACATCCTGCACCCATCACCCTGATATCACCAATATACATCCTGCACCCATAACCCTGATATCACCCAATATACATCCTGCATCCATTACCCTGATATCACCTAATAAACATCCTGCACCCATCACCCTGATATCACCAATATACATCCTGCACCCAGCACCTTTATATCACCAATATACATCCTGCTCCCATCACCCTGATATCACCCAATATACATCCTGCTCCTATCACCGTGATATCACCAATTAACATCCTGCACCCATCACCCTGATATCACCAATATACATACTGCACCCATCACCCTGATATCACTCAATATACATTCTGCACCCATCACCCTGATATCACCAATATACATCCTGCACCCATTACCCTGATATAACCCAATATACATCCTGCACCCATCACCCTGATATCACCAATATACATACTGCACCCATCACCCTGATATCACTCAATATACATTCTGCACCCATCACCCTGATATCACCAATATACATCCTGCACCCATTACCCTGATATAACCCAATATACATCCTGCATCCATCACCCTGGTATCTCCAATATACATCCTGCTTCCATCACCCTGATATCACCAATATACATCCTGCTTCCATCACCCTGATATCACCAATATACATCCTGCACCCATCACCCTGATATCACCAATATACATCCTGCTCCCATCACCTGATATCACCAATATACATCCTGCACCCATCACCCTGATATCACCAATATACATCCTGCTCCCATCACCTGATATCACCAATATACATCCTGCTCCCATCAACCTGATATCACCAATATACATCCTGCACCCATTACCCTGATATCACCAATATACATCCTGCTCCCATCACCTGATATCACCCAATATACATCCTGCACCCATCAGCCTGATATCACCAATATACATCCTGCACCCATCAACTGATATCACCCAATATACATCCTGCACCCATCACCCTGATATCACCAATATACATCCTGCACCCATCACCCTGATATCACCAATATACATCCTGCACCCATCACCCTGATATCACCAATATACATCCTGCACCCATCACCCTGATATCACTAATATACATCCTGCACCCATCACCCTGATATCACCAATATACATCCTGCACCCATCACTCAGATATCACCAATATACATCCTGCACCCATCACCCTGATATCACCAATATACATCCTGCACCCATCACTCTGATATCACCCAATATACATCCTGCTCCTATCACCGTGATATCACCAATATACATCCTGCACCCATCACCCTGATATCACCCAATATACATCCTGCATCCATCACCCTGATATCTCCAATATACATCCTGCACCCATCACCCTGATATCACCTAATATACATCCTGCACAAAATCACCCTGATATCACCAATATACATCCTGCACCCATCACCCTGATATCACCAATATACATCCTGCACCCATCACCCTGATATCACCAATATACATCCTGCACCCATCACCCTGATATCACCAATATACATCCTGCACCCATCACCCTGATATCACCTAATATACCTCCTGCACCCATCACTCTGATATCACTCAATATACATCCTGCACCCATCACCCTGATATCACCAATATACATCCTGCACCCATCACCTGATATCACCCAATATACATCCTGCACCCATCACCCTGATATCACCAATATACATCCTGCACCCATCACCCTGATATCACCTAATATACCTCCTGCACCCATCACTCTGATATCACTCAATATACATCCTGCACCCATCACCCTGATATCACTCAATATACATCCTGCACCCATCACCCTGATATCACCAATATACATCCTGCACCCATTACCCTGATATCACCAATATACATCCTGCACCCATCACCTGATATCACCAATATACATTCTGCTCCCATCACCCTGATATCACCAATATACATCCTGCACCCATCACCTGATATCACCAATATACATCCTGCACCCATCATCCTGATATCACCAATATACATCCTGCACCCATCACCTGATATCACCCAATATACATCCTGCTCCCATCACCCTGATATCACCAATATACATCCTTCACCCATCACCCTGATATCACCAATATACATCCTGCACCCATCACCTGATATCACCAATATACATCCTGCACCCATCACCCTGATATCACCAATATACATCCTGCACCCATCACCTGATATCACCAATATACATCCTGCACCCATCACCCTGATATCACCAATATACATCCTGCACCCATCACCCTGATATCACCAATATACATCCTGCACCCATCACCCTGATATCACCTAATATACCTCCTGCACCCATCACTCTGATATCACTCAATATACATCCTGCACCCATCACCCTGATATCACTCAATATACATCCTGCACCCATCACCCTGATATCACCAATATACATCCTGCACCCATTACCCTGATATCACCAATATACATCCTGCACCCATCACCTGATATCACCAATATACATTCTGCTCCCATCACCCTGATATCACCAATATACATCCTGCACCCATCACCTGATATCACCAATATACATCCTGCACCCATCATCCTGATATCACCAATATACATCCTGCACCCATCACCTGATATCACCCAATATACATCCTGCTCCCATCACCCTGATATCACCAATATACATCCTTCACCCATCACCCTGATATCACCAATATACATCCTGCACCCATCACCTGATATCACCAATATACATCCTGCACCCATCACCCTGATATCACCAATATACATCCTGCACCCATCACCTGATATCACCAATATACATCCTGCACCCATCACCCTGATATCACCAATATACATCCTGCACCCATCACCCTGATATCACCAATATACATCCTGCACCCATCACCATGATATCACTCAATATACATCCTGCTCCCATCACCTGATATCACTCAATATACATCCTGCACCCATCACCCTGATATCACCAATATACATCCTGCACCCATCACCCTGATATCACCAATATACATCTTGCACCCATCACCCTGATATCACCAATATACATCCTGCACCCATCACCCTGATATCACCCAATATACATCCTGCACCCATTACCCTGATATCACCCAATATACATCCTGCTCCCATCACCCTGATATCACCCAATATACATCCTGCTCCCATCACCCTGATATCACCAATATACATCCTGCTCCCATCACCCTGATATCACCAATATACCTCCTGCTCCCATCACCCTGATATCACCCAATATACATCCTGCTCCTATCACCCTGATATCACCAATATACATCCTGCACCCATCACCTGATATCACCCAATATACATCCTGCTCCCATCACCCTGATATCACCAATATACATCCTGCTCCCATCACCCTGATATCACCCAATATACATCCTGCTCCCATCACCCTGATATCACCAATATACATCCTGCACCCATCAACCTGATATCACCAAAATACATCCTGCACCCATCACCCTGATATCACCCAATATACATCCTGCTCCCATCACCCTGATATCACCAATATACATCCTGCACCCATCACCCTGATATCACCTAATATACCTCCTGCACCCATCACTCTGATATCACTCAATATACATCCTGCACCCATCACCCTGATATCACCAATATACATCCTGCACCCATCACCTGATATCACCCAATATACATCCTGCACCCATCACCCTGATATCACCAATATACATCCTGCACCCATCACCCTGATATCACCTAATATACCTCCTGCACCCATCACTCTGATATCACTCAATATACATCCTGCACCCATCACCCTGATATCACTCAATATACATCCTGCACCCATCACCCTGATATCACCAATATACATCCTGCACCCATTACCCTGATATCACCAATATACATCCTGCACCCATCACCTGATATCACCAATATACATTCTGCTCCCATCACCCTGATATCACCAATATACATCCTGCACCCATCACCTGATATCACCAATATACATCCTGCACCCATCATCCTGATATCACCAATATACATCCTGCACCCATCACCTGATATCACCCAATATACATCCTGCACCCATCACCCTGATATCACCAATATACATCCTGCTCCCATCACCCTGATATCACCAATATACATCCTTCACCCATCACCCTGATATCACCAATATACATCCTGCACCCATCACCTGATATCACCCAATATACATCCTGCTCCCATCACCCTGATATCACCCAACATACATCCTGCTCCCATCACCCTGATATCACCAATATACATCCTGCACCCATCACCTGATATCACCAATATACATCCTGCACCCATCACCCTGATATCACCAATATACATCCTGCACCCATCACCCTGATATCACCAATATATATCCTGCACCCATCACCATGATATCACTCAATATACATCCTGCTCCCATCACCTGATATCACTCAATATACATCCTGCACCCATCACCCTGATATCACCAATATACATCCTGCACCCATCACCCTGATATCACCAATATACATCTTGCACCCATCACCCTGATATCACCAATATACATCCTGCACCCATCACCCTGATATCACCCAATATACATCCTGCACCCATTACCCTGATATCACCCAATATACATCCTGCTCCTATCACCCTGATATCACCCAATATACATCCTGCTCCCATCACCCTGATATCACCAATATACATCCTGCTCCCATCACCCTGATATCACCAATATACCTCCTGCTCCCATCACCCTGATATCACCCAATATACATCCTGCTCCTATCACCCTGATATCACCAATATACATCCTGCACCCATCACCTGATATCACCCAATATACATCCTGCTCCCATCACCCTGATATCACCCAATATACATCCTGCACCCATCAACCTGATATCACCAAAATACATCCTGCACCCATCACCCTGATATCACCCAATATACATCCTGCTCCCATCACCCTGATATCACCCAATATACATCCTGCTCCTATCACCCTGATATCACCTAATATACATCCTGCTCCCATCACCCTGATATCACCAATATACATCCTGCACCCATCACCCTGATATCACCAATATACATCCTGCACCCATCACCCTGATATCACCCAATATACATCCTGCTCCCATCACCCTGATATCACCAATATACATCCTGCACCCATCACCCTGATATCACCAATATACATCCTGTACCCATTACCCTGATATCACCAATATACATCCTGCTCCTATCACCCTGATATCACCCAATATACATCCTGCTCCCATCACCTTGATATCACCAATATACATCCTGCACCCATCACCCTGATATCACCAATATACATCCTGCACCCATCACCCTGATATCACCCAATATACATCCTGCTCCCATCACCCTGATATCACCAATATACATCCTGCACCCATCACCCTGATATCACCACTATACATCCTGTACCCATTACCCTGATATCACCAATATACATCCTGCTCCCATCACCCTGATATCACCAATATACATCCTGTACCCATCACCATGATATCACCAATATACATCCTGCACCCATCACCCTGATATCACCAATATACTTCCTGTACCCATCACCCTGATATCACCAATATACATCCTGCACCCATCACCCTGATATCACCAATATACATCCTGCACCCATCACCCTGATATCACCCAATATACATCCTGCTCCCATCACCCTGATATCACCAATATACATCCTGCTCCCATCACACTGATATCACCAATATACATCCTGCACCCATCACCCTGATATCACCAATATACATCCTGCACCCATTACCCTGATATCACCCAATATACATCCTGCACCCATCACCCTGATATCACCCTATATACATCCTGCACCCATCACCCTGATATCACCAATATACATCCTGCTCCCATCACCCTGATATCACCAATATACTTCCTGTACCCATCACCCTGATATCACCAATATACATCCTGCACCCATCACCCTGATATCACCATTATACATCCTGCACCCATCACCCTGATATCACCAATATACATCCTGTACCCATCACCCTGATATCACCAATATACATCCTGCTCCCATCACCCTGATATCACCAATATACTTCCTGTACCCATCACCCTGATATCACCAATATACATCCTGCACCCATCACCCTGATATCACCATTATACATCCTGCACCCATCACCCTGATATCACCAATATACATCCTGCACCCATCACCCTGATAGCACCAATATACATCCTGCACCCATCACCCTGATATCACCCAATATACATCCTGCTCCCATCACCCTGATATCACCAATATACATCCTGCACCCATCACCCTGATATCACCCAATATACATCCTGCACCAATCACCTGATATCACCTAATATACATCCTGCTCCCATCACCCTGATATCACCAATATACATCCTGCACCCATCACCTGATATCACCAATATACATCCTGCACCCATCACCCTGATATCCCCCAATATATATCCTGCACCCATCACCCTGATATCCCCCAATATACATCCTGCACCCATCAGCCTGATATCACCAATATACATCCTGCTCCCATCACCCTGATATCACCAATATACATCCTGCACCCATCACCCTGATATCACCAATATACATCCTGCACCCATCACCCTGATATCACCAATATACATCCTGCACCCATCACCCTGATATCACCAATATACATCCTGCTCCCATCACCCTGATATCACCAATATACATCCTGCACCCATCACTCTGATATCACCCAATATACATCCTGCTCCTATCACCGTGATATCACCAATATACATCCTGCACCCATCACCCTGATATCACCCAATATACATCCTGCACCCATCACCCCGATATCACCAATATACATCCTGCTCCCATCACCAGATATCACCCAATATACATCCTGCTCCCATCACCCTGATATCACCAATATACATACTGCTCCCATCACCCTGATATCACTCAATATACATCCTGAACCCATCACCCTGATATCACCAATATACATCCTGCACCCATTACCCTGATATCACCCAATATACATCCTGCACCCATCACCCTGATATCACCAATATACATCCTGCACCCATCACCTGATATCACCCAATATACATCCTGTTCCCATCACCTGATATCACCCAATATACATCCTGCACCCATCACCCTGATATCACCAATATACATCCTGCACCCATCACCTGATATCACCCAATATACATCCTGCACCCATCAACTGATATCACCCAATGTACATCCTGCTCCCATCACCTGATATCACCCAATATACATCCTGCTCCCATCACCCTGATATCACCAATATACATCCTGCACCCATCACCTGATATCACCCAATATACATCCTGCACCCATCACCCTGATATCACCCAATATACATCCTGCACCCATTACCCTGATATCACCCAATATACTTCCTGCACCCATCACCCTGATTTTACCAATATACATCCTGCACCCATCACCTGATATCACCCAATATACATCCTGCTCCCATCACCTGATATCACCCAATATACATCCTGCTCCCATCACCCTGATATCACCAATATACATCCTGCACCCATCACCTGATATCACCCAATATACATCCTGCTCCCATCACCCTGATATCACCAATATACATCCTTCACCCATCACCCTGATATCACCAATATACATCCTGCACCCATCACCTGATATCACCAATATACATCCTGCACCCATCACCCTGATATCACCAATATACATCCTGCACCCATCACCTGATATCACCAATATACATCCTGCACCCATCACCCTGATATCACCAATATACATCCTGCACCCATCACCCTGATATCACCAATATACATCCTGCACCCATCACCATGATATCACTCAATATACATCCTGCTCCCATCACCTGATATCACTCAATATACATCCTGCACCCATCACCCTGATATCACCAATATACATCCTGCACCCATCACCCTGATATCACCAATATACATCTTGCACCCATCACCCTGATATCACCAATATACATCCTGCACCCATCACCCTGATATCACCCAATATACATCCTGCACCCATTACCCTGATATCACCCAATATACATCCTGCTCCCATCACCCTGATATCACCCAATATACATCCTGCTCCCATCACCCTGATATCACCAATATACATCCTGCTCCCATCACCCTGATATCACCAATATACCTCCTGCTCCCATCACCCTGATATCACCCAATATACATCCTGCTCCTATCACCCTGATATCACCAATATACATCCTGCACCCATCACCTGATATCACCCAATATACATCCTGCTCCCATCACCCTGATATCACCAATATACATCCTGCTCCCATCACCCTGATATCACCCAATATACATCCTGCTCCCATCACCCTGATATCACCAATATACATCCTGCACCCATCAACCTGATATCACCAAAATACATCCTGCACCCATCACCCTGATATCACCCAATATACATCCTGCTCCCATCACCCTGATATCACCAATATACATCCTGCACCCATCACCCTGATATCACCTAATATACCTCCTGCACCCATCACTCTGATATCACTCAATATACATCCTGCACCCATCACCCTGATATCACCAATATACATCCTGCACCCATCACCTGATATCACCCAATATACATCCTGCACCCATCACCCTGATATCACCAATATACATCCTGCACCCATCACCCTGATATCACCTAATATACCTCCTGCACCCATCACTCTGATATCACTCAATATACATCCTGCACCCATCACCCTGATATCACTCAATATACATCCTGCACCCATCACCCTGATATCACCAATATACATCCTGCACCCATTACCCTGATATCACCAATATACATCCTGCACCCATCACCTGATATCACCAATATACATTCTGCTCCCATCACCCTGATATCACCAATATACATCCTGCACCCATCACCTGATATCACCAATATACATCCTGCACCCATCATCCTGATATCACCAATATACATCCTGCACCCATCACCTGATATCACCCAATATACATCCTGCACCCATCACCCTGATATCACCAATATACATCCTGCTCCCATCACCCTGATATCACCAATATACATCCTTCACCCATCACCCTGATATCACCAATATACATCCTGCACCCATCACCTGATATCACCCAATATACATCCTGCTCCCATCACCCTGATATCACCCAACATACATCCTGCTCCCATCACCCTGATATCACCAATATACATCCTGCACCCATCACCTGATATCACCAATATACATCCTGCACCCATCACCCTGATATCACCAATATACATCCTGCACCCATGACCCTGATATCACCAATATACATCCTGCACCCATCACCATGATATCACTCAATATACATCCTGCTCCCATCACCTGATATCACTCAATATACATCCTGCACCCATCACCCTGATATCACCAATATACATCCTGCACCCATCACCCTGATATCACCAATATACATCTTGCACCCATCACCCTGATATCACCAATATACATCCTGCACCCATCACCCTGATATCACCCAATATACATCCTGCACCCATTACCCTGATATCACCCAATATACATCCTGCTCCTATCACCCTGATATCACCCAATATACATCCTGCTCCCATCACCCTGATATCACCAATATACATCCTGCTCCCATCACCCTGATATCACCAATATACCTCCTGCTCCCATCACCCTGATATCACCCAATATACATCCTGCTCCTATCACCCTGATATCACCAATATACATCCTGCACCCATCACCTGATATCACCCAATATACATCCTGCTCCCATCACCCTGATATCACCCCAATATACATCCTGCACCCATCAACCTGATATCACCAAAATACATCCTGCACCCATCACCCTGATATCACCCAATATACATCCTGCTCCCATCACCCTGATATCACCTAATATACATCCTGCTCCCATCACCCTGATATCACCAATATACATCCTGCACCCATCACCCTGATATCACCAATATACATCCTGCACCCATCACCCTGATATCACCCAATATACATCCTGCTCCCATCACCCTGATATCACCAATATACATCCTGCACCCATCACCCTGATATCACCAATATACATCCTGTACCCATTACCCTGATATCACCAATATACATCCTGCTCCTATCACCCTGATATCACCCAATATACATCCTGCTCCCATCACCTTGATATCACCAATATACATCCTGCACCCATCACCCTGATATCACCAATATACATCCTGCACCCATCACCCTGATATCACCCAATATACATCCTGCTCCCATCACCCTGATATCACCAATATACATCCTGCACCCATCACCCTGATATCACCACTATACATCCTGTACCCATTACCCTGATATCACCAATATACATCCTGCTCCCATCACCCTGATATCACCAATATACATCCTGTACCCATCACCATGATATCACCAATATACATCCTGCACCCATCACCCTGATATCACCAATATACTTCCTGTACCCATCACCCTGATATCACCAATATACATCCTGCACCCATCACCCTGATATCACCAATATACATCCTGCACCCATCACCCTGATATCACCCAATATACATCCTGCTCCCATCACCCTGATATCACCAATATACATCCTGCTCCCATCACACTGATATCACCAATATACATCCTGCACCCATCACCCTGATATCACCAATATACATCCTGCACCCATTACCCTGATATCACCCAATATACATCCTGCACCCATCACCCTGATATCACCCTATATACATCCTGCACCCATCACCCTGATATCACCAATATACATCCTGCTCCCATCACCTTGATATCACCAATATACTTCCTGTACCCATCACCCTGATATCACCAATATACATCCTGCACCCATCACCCTGATATCACCATTATACATCCTGCACCCATCACCCTGATATCACCAATATACATCCTGTACCCATCACCCTGATATCACCAATATACATCCTGCTCCCATCACCCTGATATCACCAATATACTTCCTGTACCCATCACCCTGATATCACCAATATACATCCTGCACCCATCACCCTGATATCACCATTATACATCCTGCACCCATCACCCTGATATCACCAATATACATCCTGCACCCATCACCCTGATAGCACCAATATACATCCTGCACCCATCACCCTGATATCACCCAATATACATCCTGCTCCCATCACCCTGATATCACCAATATACATCCTGCACCCATCACCCTGATATCACCCAATATACATCCTGCGCCCATCACTCTGATATCACCTAATATACATCCTGCACCAATCACCTGATATCACCTAATATACATCCTGCTCCCATCACCCTGATATCACCAATATACATCCTGCACCCATCACCTGATATCACCAATATACATCCTGCACCCATCACCCTGATATCCCCCAATATATATCCTGCACCCATCACCCTGATATCCCCCAATATACATCCTGCACCCATCAGCCTGATATCACCAATATACATCCTGCTCCCATCACCCTGATATCACCAATATACATCCTGCACCCATCACCCTGATATCACCAATATACATCCTGCACCCATCACCCTGATATCACCAATATACATCCTGCACCCATCACCCTGATATCACCAATATACATCCTGCTCCCATCACCCTGATATCACCAATATACATCCTGCACCCATCACTCTGATATCACCCAATATACATCCTGCTCCTATCACCGTGATATCACCAATATACATCCTGCACCCATCACCCTGATATCACCCAATATACATCCTGCACCCATCACCCCGATATCACCAATATACATCCTGCTCCCATCACCAGATATCACCCAATATACATCCTGCTCCCATCACCCTGATATCACCAATATACATACTGCTCCCATCACCCTGATATCACTCAATATACATCCTGAACCCATCACCCTGATATCACCAATATACATCCTGCACCCATTACCCTGATATCACCCAATATACATCCTGCACCCATCACCCTGATATCACCAATATACATCCTGCACCCATCACCTGATATCACCCAATATACATCCTGTTCCCATCACCTGATATCACCCAATATACATCCTGCTCCCATCACCCTGATATCACCAATATACATCCTGCTCCCATCACCCTGATATCACCAATATACCTCCTGCTCCCATCACCCTGATATCACCCAATATACATCCTGCTCCTATCACCCTGATATCACCAATATACATCCTGCACCCATCACCTGATATCACCCAATATACATCCTGCTCCCATCACCCTGATATCACCCAATATACATCCTGCACCCATCAACCTGATATCACCAAAATACATCCTGCACCCATCACCCTGATATCACCCAATATACATCCTGCTCCCATCACCCTGATATCACCCAATATACATCCTGCTCCTATCACCCTGATATCACCTAATATACATCCTGCTCCCATCACCCTGATATCACCAATATACATCCTGCACCCATCACCCTGATATCACCAATATACATCCTGCACCCATCACCCTGATATCACCCAATATACATCCTGCTCCCATCACCCTGATATCACCAATATACATCCTGCACCCATCACCCTGATATCACCAATATACATCCTGTACCCATTACCCTGATATCACCAATATACATCCTGCTCCTATCACCCTGATATCACCCAATATACATCCTGCTCCCATCACCTTGATATCACCAATATACATCCTGCACCCATCACCCTGATATCACCAATATACATCCTGCACCCATCACCCTGATATCACCCAATATACATCCTGCTCCCATCACCCTGATATCACCAATATACATCCTGCACCCATCACCCTGATATCACCACTATACATCCTGTACCCATTACCCTGATATCACCAATATACATCCTGCTCCCATCACCCTGATATCACCAATATACATCCTGTACCCATCACCATGATATCACCAATATACATCCTGCACCCATCACCCTGATATCACCAATATACTTCCTGTACCCATCACCCTGATATCACCAATATACATCCTGCACCCATCACCTGATATCACCCAATATACATCCTGCTCCCATCACCCTGATATCACCCAATATACATCCTGCACCCATCAACCTGATATCACCAAAATACATCCTGCACCCATCACCCTGATATCACCCAATATACATCCTGCTCCCATCACCCTGATATCACCCAATATACATCCTGCTCCTATCACCCTGATATCACCTAATATACATCCTGCTCCCATCACCCTGATATCACCAATATACATCCTGCACCCATCACCCTGATATCACCAATATACATCCTGCACCCATCACCCTGATATCACCCAATATACATCCTGCTCCCATCACCCTGATATCACCAATATACATCCTGCACCCATCACCCTGATATCACCAATATACATCCTGTACCCATTACCCTGATATCACCAATATACATCCTGCTCCTATCACCCTGATATCACCCAATATACATCCTGCTCCCATCACCTTGATATCACCAATATACATCCTGCACCCATCACCCTGATATCACCAATATACATCCTGCACCCATCACCCTGATATCACCCAATATACATCCTGCTCCCATCACCCTGATATCACCAATATACATCCTGCACCCATCACCCTGATATCACCACTATACATCCTGTACCCATTACCCTGATATCACCAATATACATCCTGCTCCCATCACCCTGATATCACCAATATACATCCTGTACCCATCACCATGATATCACCAATATACATCCTGCACCCATCACCCTGATATCACCAATATACTTCCTGTACCCATCACCCTGATATCACCAATATACATCCTGCACCCATCACCCTGATATCACCAATATACATCCTGCACCCATCACCCTGATATCACCCAAAATACATCCTGCTCCCATCACCCTGATATCACCAATATACATCCTGCTCCCATCACACTGATATCACCAATATACATCCTGCACCCATCACCCTGATATCACCAATATACATCCTGCACCCATTACCCTGATATCACCCAATATACATCCTGCACCCATCACCCTGATATCACCCTATATACATCCTGCACCCATCACCCTGATATCACCAATATACATCCTGCTCCCATCACCCTGATATCACCAATATACTTCCTGTACCCATCACCCTGATATCACCAATATACATCCTGCACCCATCACCCTGATATCACCATTATACATCCTGCACCCATCACCCTGATATCACCAATATACATCCTGTACCCATCACCCTGATATCACCAATATACATCCTGCTCCCATCACCCTGATATCACCAATATACTTCCTGTACCCATCACCCTGATATCACCAATATACATCCTGCACCCATCACCCTGATATCACCATTATACATCCTGCACCCATCACCCTGATATCACCAATATACATCCTGCACCCATCACCCTGATAGCACCAATATACATCCTGCACCCATCACCCTGATATCACCCAATATACATCCTGCTCCCATCACCCTGATATCACCAATATACATCCTGCACCCATCACCCTGATATCACCCAATATACATCCTGCGCCCATCACTCTGATATCACCTAATATACATCCTGCACCAATCACCTGATATCACCTAATATACATCCTGCTCCCATCACCCTGATATCACCAATATACATCCTGCACCCATCACCTGATATCACCAATATACATCCTGCACCCATCACCCTGATATCCCCCAATATATATCCTGCACCCATCACCCTGATATCCCCCAATATACATCCTGCACCCATCAGCCTGATATCACCAATATACATCCTGCTCCCATCACCCTGATATCACCAATATACATCCTGCACCCATCACCCTGATATCACCAATATACATCCTGCACCCATCACCCTGATATCACCAATATACATCCTGCACCCATCACCCTGATATCACCAATATACATCCTGCTCCCATCACCCTGATATCACCAATATACATCCTGCACCCATCACTCTGATATCACCCAATATACATCCTGCTCCTATCACCGTGATATCACCAATATACATCCTGCACCCATCACCCTGATATCACCCAATATACATCCTGCACCCATCACCCCGATATCACCAATATACATCCTGCTCCCATCACCAGATATCACCCAATATACATCCTGCTCCCATCACCCTGATATCACCAATATACATACTGCTCCCATCACCCTGATATCACTCAATATACATCCTGAACCCATCACCCTGATATCACCAATATACATCCTGCACCCATTACCCTGATATCACCCAATATACATCCTGCACCCATCACCCTGATATCACCAATATACATCCTGCACCCATCACCTGATATCACCCAATATACATCCTGTTCCCATCACCTGATATCACCCAATATACATCCTGCACCCATCACCCTGATATCACCAATATACATCCTGCACCCATCACCTGATATCACCCAATATACATCCTGCACCCATCAACTGATATCACCCAATGTACATCCTGCTCCCATCACCTGATATCACCCAATATACATCCTGCTCCCATCACCCTGATATCACCAATATACATCCTGCACCCATCACCTGATATCACCCAATATACATCCTGCACCCATCACCCTGATATCACCCAATATACATCCTGCACCCATTACCCTGATATCACCCAATATACTTCCTGCACCCATCACCCTGATTTTACCAATATACATCCTGCACCCATCACCTGATATCACCCAATATACATCCTGCTCCCATCACCTGATATCACCCAATATACATCCTGCTCCCATCACCCTGATATCACCAATATACATCCTGCACCCATCACCCTGATATCACCAATATACATCCTGCACCCATCACCCTGATATCACCCAATATACATCCTGCTCCCATCACCCTGATATCACCAATATACATCCTGCACCCATCACCCTGATATCACCAATATACATCCTGTACCCATTACCCTGATATCACCAATATACATCCTGCTCCCATCACCCTGATATCACCAATATACATCCTGTACCCATCACCCTGATATCACCAATATACTTCCTGTACCCATCACCCTGATATCACCAATATACATCCTGCACCCATCACCCTGATATCACCATTATACATCCTGCACCCATCACCCTGATATCACCAATATACATCCTGCACCCATCACCCTGATAGCACCAATATACATCCTGCACCCATCACCCTGATATCACCCAATATACATCCTGCTCCCATCACCCTGATATCACCAATATACATCCTGCTCCCATCACCCTGATATCACCAATATACATCCTGCACCCATCACCTGATATCACCAATATACATCCTGCACCCATCACCCTGATTTCCCCCAATATATATCCTGCACCCATCACCCTGATATCCCCCAATATACATCCTGCACCCATCAGCCTGATATCACCAATATACATCCAGCACCCATCACCCTGATATCACCAATATACATCCTGCACCCATCACCCTGATATCACCCAATATACATCCTGCACCCATCACCCTGATATCACCAATATACATCCTGCTCCCATCACCCTGATATCACCAATATACATCCTGCACCCATCACCCTGATATCACCAATATACATCCTGCACCCATCACCCTGATATCACCAATATACATCCTGCACTCATCAACTGATATCACACAATATACATCCTGCACCCATCACCCTGATATCACCAATATACATCCTGCACCCATCACCCTGATATCACCAATATACATCCTGCACCCATCACCCTGATATCACCAATATACATCCTGCTCCCATCACCCTGATATCACCAATATACATCCTGCACCCATCACTCTGATATCACCCAATATACATCCTGCATCCATCACCCTGATATCTCCAATATACATCCTGCACCCATCACCCTGATATCACCTAATATACATCCTACACCCATCACCCTGATATCACCAATATACATCCTGCACCCATCACCCTGATATTACCAATATACATCCTGCACCCATCACCCTGATATCACCAATATACATCCTGCACCCATCACCCTGATATCACCAATATACATCCTGCTCCCATCACTCTGATATCACCCAATATACATCCTGCTCCCATCACCATGATATCACCAATATACATCCTGCACCCATCACCCTGATATCACCAATATACATCCTGCTCCCATCACCAGATATCACCCAATATACATCCTGCTCCCATCACCCTGATATAACCAATATACATACTGCTCCCATCACCCTGATATCACTCAATATACATCCTGCACCCATCACCCTGATATCACCAATATACATCCTGCACCCATTACCCTGATATCACCAATATACATCCTGCTGATATCACCAATATACATCCTGCACCCATCAAACTGATATCACCAATATACATACTGCTCCCATCACCCTGATATCACCAATATACATCCTGCACCTATCACCCTGATATCACTCAATATACATCCTGCTCCCATCACCCTGATATTACCAATATACATCCTGCACCCATCACCCTGATATCACCCAATATACATCCTGCTCCCATCACCCTGATATCTAAAATATACATCCTGCACCCATCACCCTGATAGCACCAATATACATCCTGCACCCATCACCCTGATATCACCCAATATACATCCTGCACCCATCACCCTGATATCACCAAAATACATCCTGCACCCATCACCCTGATATCACCCAATATACATCCTGCTCCCATCACCCTGATATCACCCAATATACATCCTGCACCCATCACCCTGATATCACCCAATATACATCCTGCACCCATCACCCTGATATCACCAAAATACATCCTGCACCCATCACCCTGATATCACCCAATATACATCCTGCTCCCATCACCCTGATATCACCCAATATACATCCTGCTCCCATCACCCTGATATCACCCAATATACATCCTGCTCCCATCACCCTGATATCACCAATATACATCCTGCTCCCATCACCCTGATATCTCCAATATACATCCTGCACCCATCACCCTGATAGCACCAATATACATCCTGCACCCATCACCCTGATATCACCCAATATACATCCTGCACCCATCACCCTGATATCACCAAAATACATCCTGCACCCATCACCCTGATATCACCAAAATACATCCTGCACCCATCACCCTGATATCACCAATATACATCCTGCACCCATCACCCTGATATCACCAATATACATCCTGCACCCATCACCCTGATATCACCCAATATACATCCTGCTCCCATCACCCTGATATCACCAATATACATCCTGCACCCATCACTCTGATATCACCCAATATACATCCTGCTCCTATCACCGTGATATCACCAATATACATCCTGCACCCATCACCCTGATATCACCCAATATACATCCTGCATCCATCACCCTGATATCTCCAATATACATCCTGCACCCATCACCCTGATATCACCTAATATACATCCTGCACCCATCACCCTGATATCACCAATATACATCCTGCACCCATCACCCTGATATTACCAATATACATCCTGCACCCATCACCCTGATATCACCAATATACATCCTGCACCCATCACCCTGATATCACCAATATACATCCTGCTCCCATCACCAGATATCACCCAATATACATCCTGCTCCCATCACCCTGATATCACCAATATACATACTGCTCCCATCACCCTGATATCACTCAATATACATCCTGAACCCATCACCCTGATATCACCAATATACATCCTGCACCCATTACCCTGATATCACCCAATATACATCCTGCACCCATCACCCTGATATCACCAATATACATCCTGCACCCATCACCTGATATCACCCAATATACATCCTGTTCCCATCACCTGATATCACCCAATATACATCCTGCACCCATCACCCTGATATCACCAATATACATCCTGCACCCATCACCTGATATCACCCAATATACATCCTGCACCCATCAACTGATATCACCCAATGTACATCCTGCTCCCATCACCTGATATCACCCAATATACATCCTGCTCCCATCACCCTGATATCACCAATATACATCCTGCACCCATCACCTGATATCACCCAATATACATCCTGCACCCATCACCCTGATATCACCCAATATACATCCTGCACCCATTACCCTGATATCACCCAATATACTTCCTGCACCCATCACCCTGATTTTACCAATATACATCCTGCACCCATCACCTGATATCACCCAATATACATCCTGCTCCCATCACCTGATATCACCCAATATACATCCTGCTCCCATCACCCTGATATCACCAATATACATCCTGCACCCATCACCCTGATATCACCAATATACATCCTGCACCCATCACCCTGATATCACCCAATATACATCCTGCTCCCATCACCCTGATATCACCAATATACATCCTGCACCCATCACCCTGATATCACCAATATACATCCTGTACCCATTACCCTGATATCACCAATATACATCCTGCTCCCATCACCCTGATATCACCAATATACATCCTGTACCCATCACCCTGATATCACCAATATACTTCCTGTACCCATCACCCTGATATCACCAATATACATCCTGCACCCATCACCCTGATATCACCATTATACATCCTGCACCCATCACCCTGATATCACCAATATACATCCTGCACCCATCACCCTGATATCACCAATATACATCCTGCACCCATCACCTGATATCACCCAATATACATCCTGCACCCATCACCCTGATATCACCCAATATACATCCTGCACCCATTACCCTGATATCACCCAATATACTTCCTGCACCCATCACCCTGATTTTACCAATATACATCCTGCACCCATCACCTGATATCACCCAATATACATCCTGCTCCCATCACCTGATATCACCCAATATACATCCTGCTCCCATCACCCTGATATCACCAATATACATCCTGCACCCATCACCCTGATATCACCAATATACATCCTGCACCCATCACCCTGATATCACCCAATATACATCCTGCTCCCATCACCCTGATATCACCAATATACATCCTGCACCCATCACCCTGATATCACCAATATACATCCTGTACCCATTACCCTGATATCACCAATATACATCCTGCTCCCATCACCCTGATATCACCAATATACATCCTGTACCCATCACCCTGATATCACCAATATACTTCCTGTACCCATCACCCTGATATCACCAATATACATCCTGCACCCATCACCCTGATATCACCATTATACATCCTGCATGATATCACCAATATACATCCTGCACCCATCACCCTGATAGCACCAATATACATCCTGCACCCATCACCCTGATATCACCCAATATACATCCTGCTCCCATCACCCTGATATCACCAATATACATCCTGCTCCCATCACCCTGATATCACCAATATACATCCTGCACCCATCACCTGATATCACCAATATACATCCTGCACCCATCACCCTGATTTCCCCCAATATATATCCTGCACCATCACCCTGATATCCCCCAATATACATCCTGCACCCATCAGCCTGATATCACCAATATACATCCAGCACCCATCACCCTGATATCACCAATATACATCCTGCACCCATCACCCTGATATCACCAAATATACATCCTGCACCCATCACCCTGATATCACCAATATACATCCTGCTCCCATCACCCTGATATCACCAATATACATCCTGCACCCATCACCCTGATATCACCAATATACATCCTGCACCCATCACCCTGATATCACCAATATACATCCTGCACTCATCAACTGATATCACACAATATACATCCTGCACCCATCACCCTGATATCACCAACATACATCCTGCACCCATCACCCTGATATCACCAATATACATCCTGCACCCATCACCCTGATATCACCAATATACATCCTGCTCCCATCACCCTGATATCACCAATATACATCCTGCACCCATCACTCTGATATCACCCAATATACATCCTGCATCCATCACCCTGATATCTCCAATATACATCCTGCACCCATCACCCTGATATCACCTAATATACATCCTACACCCATCACCCTGATATCACCAATATACATCCTGCACCCATCACCCTGATATTACCAATATACATCCTGCACCCATCACCCTGATATCACCAATATACATCCTGCACCCATCACCCTGATATCACCAATATACATCCTGCTCCCATCACTCTGATATCACCCAATATACATCCTGCTCCCATCACCATGATATCACCAATATACATCCTGCACCCATCACCCTGATATCACCAATATACATCCTGCTCCCATCACCAGATATCACCCAATATACATCCTGCTCCCATCACCCTGATATAACCAATATACATACTGCTCCCATCACCCTGATATCACTCAATATACATCCTGCACCCATCACCCTGATATCACCAATATACATCCTGCACCCATTACCCTGATATCACCAATATACATCCTGCTGATATCACCAATATACATCTGCACCCATCAAACTGATATCACCAATATACATCCTGCTCCATCACCCTGATATCACCAATATACATCCTGCACCTATCACCCTGATATCACTCAATATACATCCTGCTCCCATCACCCTGATATTACCAATATACATCCTGCACCCATCACCCTGATATCACCCAATATACATCCTGCTCCCATCACCCTGATATCTCCAATATACATCCTGCACCCATCACCCTGATAGCACCAATATACATCCTGCACCCATCACCCTGATATCACCCAATATACATCCTGCACCCATCACCCTGATATCACCAAAATACATCCTGCACCCATCACCCTGATATCACCCAATATACATCCTGCTCCCATCACCCTGATATCACCCAATATACATCCTGCACCCATCACCCTGATATCACCCAATATACATCCTGCACCCATCACCCTGATATCACCAAAATACATCCTGCACCCATCACCCTGATATCACCCAATATACATCCTGCTCCCATCACCCTGATATCACCCAATATACATCCTGCTCCCATCACCCTGATATCACCCAATATACATCCTGCTCCCATCACCCTGATATCACCAATATACATCCTGCTCCCATCACCCTGATATCTCCAATATACATCCTGCACCCATCACCCTGATATCACCAATATACATCCTGCACCCATCACCCTGATATCACCAATATACATCCTGCACCATCACCCTGATATCACCAATATACATCCTGCTCCCATCACCCTGATATCACCCAATATACATCCTGCTCCCATCACCCTGATATCACCCAATATACATCCTGCACCCATCACCCTGATATCACAATATACATCCTGCACCCATCACCCTGATATCACCAATATACATCCTGCACCCATCAACTGATATCACCCAATATACATCCTGCACCCATCACCCTGATATCCCCCAATATATATCCTGCACCCATCACCCTGATATCCCCCAATATACATCCTGCACCCATCAGCCTGATATCACCAATATACATCCAGCACCCATCACCCTGATATCACCAATATACATCCTGCACCCATCAACTGATATCACCCAATATACATATTGCACCCATCACCCTGATATCACCAATATACATCCTGCACCCATCACCCTGATATCACCAATATACATCCTGCACCCATCACCCTGATATCACCAATATACATCCTGCACCCATCACTCTGATATCACCCAATATACATCCTGCTCCTATCACCGTGATATCACCAATATACATCCTGCACCCATCACCCTGATATCACTCAATATACATCCTGCATCCATCACCCTGATATCTCCAATATACATCCTGCACCCATCACCCTGATATCACCTAATATACATCCTGCACCCATCACCCTGATATCACCAATATACATCCTGCACCCATCACCCTGATATTACCAATATACATCCTGCACCCATCACCCTGATATCACCAATATACATCCTGCCCCCATCACCCTGATATCACCAATATACATCCTGCTCCCATCACCAGATATCACCCAATATACATCCTGCTCCCATCACCCTGATATCACCAATATACATACTGCTCCCATCACCCTGATATCACTCAATATACATCCTGCACCCATCACCCTGATATCACCAATATACATCCTGCACCCATTACCCTGATATCACCCAATATACATCCTGCACCCATCACCCTGATATCACCAATATACATCCTGCACCCATCACCTGATATCACCCAATATACATCCTGTTCCCATCACCTGAGATCACCCAATATACATCCTGCACCCATCACCCTGATATCACCAATATACATCCTGCACCCATCACCTGATATCACCCAATATACATCCTGCACCCATCAACTGATATCACCCAATATACATCCTGCTCCCATCACCTGATATCACCCAATATACATCCTGCACCCATCACCTGATATCACCCAATATACATCCTGCTCCCATCACCCTGATATCACCAATATACATCCTGCACCCATCACCTGATATCACCCAATATACATCCTGCACCCATCACCTGATATCACCAATATACATCCTGCACCCATCACTCTGATATCACCCAATATACATCCTGCTCCTATCACCGTGATATCACCAATATACATCCTGCACCCATCACCCAATATACATCCTGCATCCATCACCCTGATATCTCCAATATACATCCTGCACCCATCACCCTGATATCACCTAATATACATCCTGCACCATCACCCTGATATCACCAATATACATCCTGCACCCATCACCCTGATATTACCAATATACATCCTGCACCCATCACCCTGATATCACCAATATACATCCTGCACCCATCACCCTGATATCACCAATATACATCCTGCTCCCATCACTCTGATATCACCCAATATACATCCTGCTCCCATCACCATGATATCACCACTATACATCCTGCACCCATCACCCTGATATCACCTAATATACATCCTGCACCCATAACTCTGATATCACTCAATATACATCCTGCACCCATCACCCTGATATGCACCAATATACATCCTGCTCCCATCACCCTGATATCACCAATATACATACTGCTCCCATCACCAGATATCACCCAATATACATACTGCTCCCATCACCCTGATATCACCAATATACATACTGCTCCCATCACCCTGATATCACTCAATATACATCCTGCACCCATCACCCTGATATCACCAATATACATCCTGCACCCATTACCCTGATATCACCCAATATACATCCTGCACCATCACCCTGATATCACCAATATACATCCTGCACCCATCACCTGATATCACCCAATATACATCCTGTTCCCATCACCTGATATCACCCAATATACATCCTGCACCCATCACCCTGATATCACCAATATACATCCTGCACCCATCACCTGATATCACCCAATATACATCCTGCACCCATCAACTGATATCACCCAATATACATCCTGCTCCCATCACCTGATATCACCCAATATACATCCTGCACCCATCACCTGATATCACCCAATATACATCCTGCTCCCATCACCCTGATATCACCAATATACATCCTGCACCCATCACCTGATATCACCCAATATACATCCTGCACCCATCACCTGATATCACCCAATATACATCCTGCACCCATCACCCTGATATCACCCAACATACATCCTGCACCCATCACACTGATATCACCAATATACATCCTGCACCCATCACCCTGATATCACCATTATACATACTGCACCCATCACACTGATATCACCAAAATACATCCTGCTCCCATCACCCTGATATCACCAATATACATCCTGCACCCATCACCCTGATATCACCAATATACATCCTGCACCCATCACCCTGATATCACCCAATATACATCCTGCACCATCACCCTGATATCACCAATATACATCCTGCTCCCATCACCCTGATATCACCAATATACATACTGCACCCATCACCCTGATATCACCAATATACATCCTGCACCCATCACCCTGATATCACCCAGTATACATCCAGCACCCATCACCCTGATATCACCAATATACATCCTGCTCCCATCACCCTGATATCACCCAATATATATCCTGCACCCATCACCCTGATATCTCCAATATACATCCTGCACCCATCACCCTGATATCACCTAATATACATCCTGCACCCATCACCCTGATATCACCAATATACATCCTGAACCCATCACCCTGATATCACCAATATACATCCTGCACCCATCACCCTGATATCACCAATATACATCCTGCACCCATCACCCTGATATCACCAATATACATCCTGCACCCATCACCCTGATATCACCAATATACATCCTGCTCCCATCACTCTGATATCACCCAATATACATCCTGCTCCCATCACCATGATATCACCAATATACATCCTGCACCCATCACCCTGATATTACCTAATATACATCCTGCACCCATCACTCTAATATCACTCAATATACATCCTGCACCCATCACCCTGATATCACCAATATACATCCTGCACCCATCACCTGATATCACCCAATATACATCCTGCTCCCATCACCCTGATATCACCAATATACATCCTGCACCCATCACCCTGATATCACCAATATACATCCTGCTCCCATCACCCTGATATCACCCAATATACATCCTGCTCCCATCACCCTGATATCACCAATATACATCCTGCACCCATCACCCTGATATCACCAATATACATCCTGCACCCATCACCTGATATCACCCAATATACATCCTGCTCCCATCACCATGATATCACCAATATACATCCTGCACCCATCACCCTGATATCACCAATATACATACTGCTCCCATCACCCTGATATCACTCAATATACATCCTGCACCCATCACCCTGATATCACCAATATACATCCTGCACCCATTACCCTGATATCACCCAATATACATCCTGCATTCATCACCCTGATATCTCCAATATACATCCTGCACCCATCACCCTGATATCACCTAATATACATCCTGCACCCATCACCCTGATATCACCAATATACATCCTGCACCCATCACCTGATATCACCAATATACATCCTGCTCCATCACCTGATATCACCCAATATACATCCTGCACCCATCACCCTGATATCACCAATATACATCCTGCACCCATCACCTGATATCACCCAATATACATCCTGCTCCCATCACCTGATATCACCCAATATACACCCTGCACCCATCACCCTGATATCACCAATATACATCCTGCACCCATCACCTGATATCACCCAATATACATCCTGCACCCATCACCTGATATCACCCAATATACATCCTGCACCCATCACCCTGATATCACCCAAAATACATCCTGCACCCATCACACTGATATCACCAATATACATCCTGCTCCCATTACCCTGATATCACCAATATACATCCTGCTCCCATCACCCTGATATCACCAATATACATCCTGCTCCCATCACCCTGATATCACCAATATACATCCTGCACCCATCACCTTGATATCACCCAACATACATCCTGCACCCATCACACTGATATCACCAATATACATCCTGCACCCATCACCCTGATATCACCAATATACATCCTGCACCTATCACCCTGATATCACCAATATACATCCTGCTCCCATCACCCTGATATCACCAATATACATCCTGCTCCCATCACCTGATATCACCAATATACATCCTGCTCCCATCACCCTGATATCACCAATATACATCCTGCTCCCATCACCCTGATATCACAATATACATCCTGCTCCCATCACCCTGATATCACAATATACATCCTGCACCCATCACCCTGATATCACCAATATACATCCTGCTCCATCACCCTGATATCACCAATATACATCCTGCACCCATCAAACTGATATCACCAATATACATCCTGCTCCCATCACCCTGATATCACCAATATACATCCTGCACCTATCACCCTGATATCACTCAATATACATCCTGCTCCCATCACCCTGATATTACCAATATACATCCTGCACCCATCACCCTGATATCACCAATATACATCCTGCACCATCACCCTGATATCACCCAATATACATCCTGCTCCCATCACCTGATATCACCAATATACATCCTGCACCCATCACCCTGATATCTCCAATATACATCCTGCACCCATCACCCTGATATCACCAATATACATCCTGCTCCTATCACCCTGATATCACCCAATATACATCCTGCACCCATCACCCTGATATCACCCAATATACATCCTGCACCCATCACCCTTATATCACCAATATACATCCTGCACCCATCACCCTGATATCACCAATATACATCCTGCACCCATCACCCTGATATCACCAATATACATCCTGCACCCATCACCTGATATCACCCAATATACATCCTGCTCCCATCACCCTGATATCACCCAATATACATCCTGCTCCCATCACCCTGATATCACCAATATACATCCTGCTCCCATCACCCTGATATCACCAATATACATCCTGCACCCATCACCCTGATATCACTCAATATACATCCTGCACCCATCACCCTGATATCACCAATATACATCCTGCACCCAACACCCTGATATCACCAATATACATCCTGCACCCATCACCCTGATATCACTCAATATACATCCTGCACCCATCACCCTGATATCACCAATATACATCCTGCACCCATTACCCTGATATCACCCAATATACATCCTGCATCCATCACCCTGATATCTCCAATATACATCCTGCTCCATCACCCTGATATCACCTAATATACATCCTGCACCCATCACCCTGATATCACCAATATACATCCTGCACCCATAACCCTGATATCACCAATATAAATTCTGCACCCATCACCCTGATATCACCAATATACATCCTGCTCCCATCACCCTGATATCACCAATATACATCCTGCACCCATCACCCTGATATCACCAATATACATCCTGCTCCCATCACCCTGATATCACCAATATACATCCTGCACCCATCAAATTGATATCACCAATATACATCCTGCTCATATCACCCTGATATTACCAATATACATCCTGCTCCCATCACCCTGATATCACCAATATACATCCTGCACCCATCACCCTGATATTACCAATATACATCCTGCACCCATCATCCTGATATCACCCAATATACATCCTGCTCCCATCACCCTGATATCACCCAATATACATCCTGCACCCATCACCCTGATATCACTCAATATACATCATGCTCCCATCACCCTGATATCACCAATATACATCCTGCTCCCATCACCCTGATATCACTCTATATACATCATGCACCCATCACCCTGATATCACCAATATACATCCTGCACCCATTACCCTGATATCACTCAATATACATCATGCACCCATCACCCTGATATCACCAATATACATCCTGCACCCATTACCCTGATATCACCCAATATACATCCTGCACCCATCACCCTGATATCACCAATATACATCCTGCACCCATCACCCTGATATCACCAATATACATCCTGCACCCATCAGCCTGATATCACCAATATACATCCTGCACCCATCACCTTGATATCACCAATATACATCCTGCTCCCATTACCCTGATATCACCCAATATACATCCTGCACCCATCACCCTGATATCACCCAATATACATCCTGCTCCCATCACCCTGATATTACCAATATACATCCTGCACCCATCACCCTGATATCACCCAATATACAGTACATCCTGCTCCCATCACCCTGATATCACCAATATACATCCTGCACCCATCACCTGATATCACCCAATATACATCCTGCTCCATCACCCTGATATCACCCAATATACATCCTGCTCCCATCACCCTGATATCACCAATATACATCCTGCACCCATCACCCTGATATCACCAATATACATCCTGCTCCCATCACCCTGATATCACCAATATACATCCTGCACCCATCAAATTGATATCACCAATATACATCCTGCTCATATCACCCTGATATCACCAATATACATCCTGCACCCATCACCCTGATATCACTCAATATACATCCTGCACTCATCACCCTGATATCTCCAATATACATCCTGCTCCCATCAGCCTGATATCACCTAATAAACATCCTGCACCCATCACCCTGATATCACCCAATATACATCCTGCTCCCATCACCGTGATATCACCAATATACATCCTGCACCCATCACCCTGATATCACCAATATACA